>NW_008795923.1:208637-213402 GCF_000699145.1 Aptenodytes forsteri | reverse complement strand
GGCCCATCGATCCAGCCTGTCCAGATCCCTCTGTAGAGCCTTCCTACCCTCGAGCAGATCAACGCTCCCGCCCAACTTGGTGTCATCTGCAAACTTACTGAAGGTGAGAGGCTTCTAGAGGGTTATTAGGCTTCTAGAACAAAACAGTTAGAAGTAATAGCATATTTTTTTATCTAAATAGCTGTTGGATAAAAAACCAATAAGATATTTATGTGGAGATAGTTATGCTGTAGAAACTGCATTGTTTGCTGCTGTGCAGAGATCCTGACTGGAGATGTCTCTACTGGGAGACACTTTCACACAGATTTCTCAGATGGCGCTTGTAGCTTTGTTCTGGGGGTCAGGAAGTCACTGTAAACAGAGTACTAGTTCTAGCTCTTATCAGTTCAGTAGGTTTTGCACTGCACTATTTTTCATTTGTGAAATGTAAAACAGCAGGACAAGTTATAACAAAGCTCAATAAATGATAGAAATTAAAAGAGGGGGAAAAAACCAGGATGCTGCATGTGAGAGTGTTTGTGTGGGTCTAATTAACATTCCTGAACATAAAACCAAAGTTAAAACATTAGGCAACATTAATACCTCCAATACCTCTTCCATATGCTGTTTCAGCTTTCAAGTATTGGATGTGACAATCTGTTCAGACATAGCATACGGTTCAGTGTAAATACAGTGCTTGAAGCAAAGCTTTAAACTTACAATTTCTCTTTGAAGTGAACAATGTGTTCATAAGTGAATCAGATACTTACATATTCTGTGAGAGTTTCTGAGCAAACCTCCATGTTTAGATCCAAAGTTGACATTCCCACAAAGCTTCATCATTCTATCAGAGAGGGAAACCATGTGCACTTCAGTCATCTAGATTGTGTTATCACGTTCTGGGATCAAACCACTGAATGAACCTATCTGTGTGACGCTCCAGGAGCATCTTGGCCTTGCTAAAGATAACAGCAAACTCCTAATGATGTCAATGTAGGACAGGTTTAATCTTCAACTTTCTAAAGCCTCATTTGCTGAATATTCTAAAATTCTAGGGCCGTATTTATTCCTCCCCCAACACACACCCCTCAGGATCCTCCTGATGGTGCACTCTAGATAAACAAATATGTTGTAACATGATCATCACATAGTATAATCAGTATGTAGCATAGTATAATCATGCTTAAGCAGAAATAAAACAAAACAGGAACAAACCAGAAAAAGCAGAAAAATGTGCCTCTGTATTCTAACAGTTTTCCTACTCTTTTCTTTGTTACTCATTTTAAGGAACGAGGCCTTTGGGAAGGAGCTTTTTTCTCATTTTATGTACCACCATCTATATGGCCCAGGTATGATGCCCATCAGGCACTCCTGAAATGAAACTAATAATGACTGCTGAGCTAAAATTTCTGTATATTTACAAAAATAGAAGTCATGAGTGTTAAAACAAAAGCAGCCTTTTTTTCAGGCCCCAATAAAACTGTGAATTGTTCAGGATTCTATATTTTGCTTTAGTTTTCCCACCATAGTAGGATAAAATGTCCGGGGATACAGATTAGTACGCATGTGGAAGCACTGAAATATAATTTATTTTTAAGGCAACTACCTTGGTTTTTGTAATTCACTTAGGAATCTGTGTATAGGTTTTGCATGCATTAAATTATTTTTTCACATTTCATTCAACCCACAGTGGGACAATCAGCTTCAGGTTTCAGCTATGATTCAGCCTTGATCATAGCACATTATTATACCCACACAACCATCATTTGCTTTTCTTTCTCTGTCTAGAGATGATTGGGTTGCTTGCAGCTTTCTTAATTAAAAATCTGCTTATTTTGACTGGACTTAGGTTAAGAAGATTAAAGGATATGGTGAATACACAACTTATGACTGAAATAGAAAGTTATCTGGGAAGTAAAATAGAAGTGAAGTGTAAGATTAGAGTTTAGTCTTCCCCTTCTGCAAACGTAGCCTGGTACAGCACAAGCCACATTTTCAGTGGAGACTTTACTGTTAGCTGTAGCCACCCACCTTTCTATTTGCACAGCATGATGACTATTTTCAAGGAATTATATGTGCACCTAGGCAGGCTAG
This sequence comes from Aptenodytes forsteri, assembly GCF_000699145.1. Classification (NCBI taxonomy): domain Eukaryota; kingdom Metazoa; phylum Chordata; class Aves; order Sphenisciformes; family Spheniscidae; genus Aptenodytes; species Aptenodytes forsteri. The sequence continues at coordinate 211,329 of NW_008795923.1, read as the reverse complement.
AAAATAGCATGGATACCGAGAGACCAATTGTACACTTCAGCAGCAGATTTTGTAAAGCAGCTTCTGTATGCAACTTAGTTACAGAGTCAGCCTAACGTGATTTTACCAACAGCTGACATTTTACAATCTCATCCTGCTTTTATGAGAAGTTAGTTTAGATAGTAGTGGATTAACATCAAAATATTTGTTCTGTTCTGCAGATTGCACATGCTCTAGACAGCATGTCTTCTATGAAAATGGAGGGAATATACAGTTTGTAATTCCCTTCAGAAAAAGGGAAGTCATGTATGGATATGTATTTTATTTGGTATACCTTGTATACCCACAGGAACAGAGGACAAAATAAGACTCTGAATATGCAAATGCATGGGATAGCAAGTATTGGTCCTCTCTGAAGCCGCATGGAAAGATCACATGAAGACAATGAAGAGACTATGTCATGTTTCCAATTATTAAGTACTTGTGCAGTTAGAGAACTTTATGTATGCGACATGCGAATTCATACCTCTCTTCTGCTAGGAAATACTGAATCTGATGAAAGCACTCAAGAGAACTTATCCAATGTCCTAGATTAACTCAGGGATGGATTGTTTTCACCTGTTCTCTGTCCTTCTTGTTAGCACTGCTGTAGTGTATATGAACTCTTAAATATTTCTTACAGAGAAAAAGTTTTGTGTGTCGGTCACTTTATTCTTTTCGAACCTATTCTCAACTACAGCTAGGAAAAAACAGAGTTGGACTTGGGATGTAAAATTACTAGATAGTCAAGATAGTCAAGATACCTGAAAGGGGCTGGAACTGCCTCAACTTTTCTGCCTGATGTTGATGTCAAAATTTAAGAAAATTACTTTTGGCACTTGCTTTCCATGACTTTTTTTTTCATTAAACATGTAGGAATTAAATTGAAATGTTGTTGGTGCTGAAGGAAAAGTGCCTTTACTTGATATGGAGAGTTGATTGCTGGATTTTTTTTTGCTAGGAATAAAAGCTTTTTTGTTTGGATCAGATATAAATATGTCATTTCATATTTTTGGTTCAGTTATAAAATTTTAAAAGGCAAAGATGTATATAACTTTATGTCAAGTACAGATTCCACCTTGATTAAAATGAGAAGACAGGCTGAATAATGAGATGGGCATTTTATGTTTTTGCCCCATTTATGTAGAATAAATGGTGACAGAGAAAAAGAGGGAATGAATATTTAAAAAAGGTACTACCTTGGATCAGAGATCTCAGATAATCAACGACTGTGAATCAGTTGTTTATTAAAACAATAGTAAAAAAGCTGCTGATCTTGACTGGTAAGAACAGGATGGTCTTTTTGGCTGCGGGTCCAGTTTTTGGACTTCCATCATTGACTTTGCTGTTATGAGAACAGCTGCTACAGTGTGAGATACCCGGAAGAAGTAGGGACAACTAGGGACAACTGGGGCCACCTCTTTTTTTACAGCTGCTACAGTGTGAGATACCCGGAAGAAGTAGGGACAACTAGGGACAACTGGGGCCACCCTCTTTTTTTTTTTTTTTTTTTTTTTTTTTTGTACTGATAGTTGTTAGCTTCTGTCTGTGAAAAGACACATGATTTCTGGATTTTATATGCCCTCTTTTTTTCTTCTCCCTCTGAATTTGAGTAATGAGACAGATGGAATTGTGTCATGAATCACTAGTGGGATTGCATTGTCCTACATCTACAGCACTAAACAGAAAGTGCTAGAAATATTTGAAGACAAGCACACTTGATGTGCTATAAAACTGATGACATTATTTAAGAAAGAAAACTGGTAGGAACTAATGAAAAAATTGTATTTTTAACTGAAGAGACACAAATGTAATGTTGCAACCTTTAAGCTAAATCTACATAGCAAACAAAAATAGTGTAGAAGGAGTTTATTTGGAGAAAATAGATTATTTAAGGTGGTTTCTTTTTCCTTCAAATTATTCATAGTACAATTTTTTAATTTATTTTTATGTTTTAGTATGTTTTCTGGGTACAGCAAATATTTGTTGTGCTGTGAAGACCCAGGGTACTCTCCCTTTGAGAATTCTGCTGGCAACAACTGAAACATGCTGCAAGGCAGTTTAGATTTACACAATTTATACATTTAGGCTTTCCTCCAAAAGGTGCAGTTCCATACTTCATGCACACATGGCAGCTTATTGCTGCTTCTTCACAGCTTCCTTGCTTGTGCTAGAAAAAGCTTTCACCATCTATGGCAGGTGAATTGGTTCAGCACACTGCCTTGTGTTTAAAATGCCCCTACAATGCCAGCAGTTCTTAGAAGTAGCACTGCAGACAACACTGCAGATACGGTGGTTAAATTGCTGTAGCAAGACTGATGTGACAACACCAGAGCCCACAGGTGATACAACACATGAAATCATTCTATGAATGTTTCTAAAAGTGAGAAGAGTATTTGTGGAGACACATGGGCTTCAACTCTCCTTGATCTTGAGATGCAAAAAATAAAGAAGAGTCAGAGACTGATATAACTGATTTTCATTTTATTATTATCAATTATTATATCAATTTGGGTGGGAGTGTTGATCTGCTTGAGGGTAGGAAGGCTCTACAGAGGGATCTGGACAGGCTGGATCGATGGGCCAAGGCCAGTTGTATGACATTCAACAAGGCTAAACAACGGGTCCTGCACTTGGGTCACAACAACCCCATGCAATGCTACAGGCTTGGGGA
>NW_008795923.1:207088-208035 GCF_000699145.1 Aptenodytes forsteri | reverse complement strand
CTTTTCCAACCTTAATGATTCTATGATTCTATCATTCAGTTGTTTACTGTTGGCAGATTATTTTGAGCTTTGGAGCTCCGTAGCTGCTAAGTGCTCCAGATCATTACATCAGTCAGAAACATCCTTCTCATCATATTGAAGTTTTACTTATTTAAGAATCTTCCTCATGAGGAAATATTATCCACAGAAAAAGAGACTACAGTCCAAGTGAGCAGAAGGGCCTCCAGGACAATGAATTGCCAAATATCGCCCAATCTTTGTTGTTTTCAGCCAGTAAATGGATTATGCTCAGTTGTACTCTGAAAGAAATATGTTAATGTAATGATGAATTTAAGTGTACCTCAGCATCATGCTTCATTTTTTTTAAAAAGTCAGTATAAAGATTATATCATGAGCTTGCTACCTCTCAGGCTGGTGATGAATGAACTCATGAAACACTGCTGAAGGTGGTTCATCTCATCTGTGCATGAATGTATATAATAACATTTGGGTAACCCATTACTATGTTACTTGCAGAATATTAAGCTAGATGGAAGTTGCTGACAATTTTAAAAGCAAAGGAATAGATTTATTCACTTTATGAAAGAGTAAAGATGTGAGAGCTAATTCTTTTAAAATGTATGAAATATTATTTAATTCTTACCAGGGGAAAAAACCAACATTTTAATTCTAATCTTTTTGTTTCTTTCACATCTGTCTTCCCAAAGATTAACAATGAGAGACAATTTTTTGTCAAAATTTCAGCCTCTCACATCAAAATTTCAAGTCTACAGGAAAACCTGTTTTCTTGAAAAAACCTCAAAACCACTCTGTTAAGACCAAGTCTAATGATCTGTATATTCAGTTATTGAAAATCTGCCATGTACCATAACTGTAAAATTAAATGAAGACTTTTAAAACTGTTTTAAATTGAAAACTATTTATTTAAAATTGTTTGTATCTAGCTG
>NW_008795923.1:186965-206706 GCF_000699145.1 Aptenodytes forsteri | reverse complement strand
ATCTGACAGCAAAAAAAGTTGAATATATATCACAAGTCAAATTATAGGCTATATATCAAAAAACCCCAATGGATAAATGTGTTTTGAAAGACCTGCTCTGCAAAATTAAGATGCAGTGTGTTATGTTTACTGGAAGCATATGTTTGTTTTCTTCCAGCACTGGAAGAAAAGTTTTGGGAGATTCAGATTAACAGCTCTTTCTTCTCTTGTAATGCATGGTTGCACCATTTTTTGATGTCATGTTTTTTCCACGTCTGTTCACTCAGAAAATTTTGCTGCTTACAACAATATGTAAGAGAAGCTTTGTGGCTGACTGCCGCAAATTCTTTTACTTTATCATAATATTAACATGGGCAAATTGTAAATATTTGAAGCAAATTTAAACTTTATTTAGAAAAAGACCACAGATTTTGACAACTGCCTGTAACCAATTACTCCTACACTGTCACAAACTTTCATTTAATGGAAAAGTGTTCTTTCATTTAATGGAAAATTGTTCTCTAAAAGATGCTTCACAGATAAATTTTTAACTTCTCTGGATGTTTTAGTCTACTTAGTATAAGCTTGATTGTATTGTAAAATGTAAGATATTCCATATCTATTTGGTAACAAAATAGGTATTGTTAGTCATATAGTGAAATGTTTAGCCAGCCTTTCTTCTTTACCTGGTTACTTTGGTTGGGGGGGTTGTGTGGAAAGTTAGGTTATTTTCTTGTGCAGCCCTTTGTTTTTATTCAGAGGTTATCTTCCTATAACAGGGATAAGAGAAGGATGTGTGTGACTATCTTCGGTTCTTACCGCTTACAGCCTGGTGTGGTATTTTAAAGCAAAATGGATGGCAGTTTGTTTTAGTATGTTGGGCTATGAGTTATGGCAGTCAGAAAGCTGCTGAATACTTTATTTATCTACTTGTTTTATGGACATTACCTCTGGCATCAGGATAAAGGTTAGCTGATGGCAGTAACACCTTAAACAACTATCATTAACACAGCTTGATAAGATGCTTATAAGAAATACAGAGTTAATCAGGCTTATAAGGTATAAGTCTGCTATTCTTTTCTTCTGGTATATCATTCATAAGGATGATATAGTGACAATTTTTTTGAATCCTAATTGATTTCTGTGGAACAGAGTTGCTCCTTTTTTCCAAACTCATGTTTATGTTATTTTTTTAAAAACATCTCTTCTATTTATTATTCCTGAGATTTATCTTATCTAATGTTAAATCTCTCAAAGATGTAAGCAGAACTTTTAGCTAGTTTCTCGTTTCCCATTTTAGAGCAGGGGAAGATAATAGGCACTCTGCAAGGGTTGTATCTGAATCACTGAAAACTATCTAGATAGATATGACTGTGGACATATGGGTGACAAATGCCTTTGTTGAAAACTATGTCAGACATCCAAGGTTATCTCAAATGACATTAGACAAATATGTGGGACAAAAGATTTGAGTCTAGACTTCCGAGCTTAATGGTTATGGAACATCAAGAAAATTCTGCAGTTTTCTCATGGGTCTGTCTTGGTATTTTACATTAAATATTCTCATTTAAAAACCAAAACAAAAACAAAACCAACTTAAACTGGATTTATTTTGCATAGTGGAATTCAGGAGGAATGAAAAGTTAGGTCTGAATTCTCTCAGAAAGAGGAGAGAACAGAAATCAGGAATGCCATTTTTTGAACAAGTGCTCTAAACCATAGGAATGGATGACAATGAAGTGAAAAGGCAGGAGACCAGCCCTCTGCAATTTTTTTGTTTACACCTTGCAAAGACCCAGGTCCCAAAGATGTTCTTAAAAACTGCTGGATCCAGCAGAAGTTTGTCAGGGAACATAACAGTTTGTCAGATAGAACCTCAGGTATGATTTCCGGATGCTTTTAGGTAGTAGGTAGGTTAGGTAGATAGATAGATAGATAGATAGATAGATAGATAGATAGATAGATAGATAGATAGATAGATAGATAGATAGATAGATAGATGCCTGCTTGTGTATCTAGCTGTTTTTTGCAAACACCACTTGCTTTGCCTGTCTCTGAGTACAAGAGCTGCTGGTCAGCTCCAAGATATTATATTGAGGAGAATTGTGAGCCTGTATGAGAAATCCTTCCTCTCCACTTTTTTTAAAATACATATTTTCCAGTCCCTTTTATAATGTATTTGGTTTAGTTATTGTTAGAAGCAAAGAATTAACTAAATCTCAAGTTAGCAGAGAGAACATGTTCTGTCTTAGTTGGCCTCATACAGTCACCATAACTACACAGCAAACTAGTAATTATTCTTAAGAATGTATGTATTCAGATATTACTTTGGGATAGTTTCATGTATTATACCATTACACATACATATTTAGATCTAAATGGATAGGAATTAGAAAATTAATAAATTTCCAAAACGTATTAGCAAGCAATGCCAACTCTGTGTCTTCATTTTCTTGGACGTGTTTTCTTTTTCTGCTTGGACATGTTGCCTGACAACTCTCCTTTTTCTTCCTCACCAGGAATTCAGCCATTTGGTTAGGTTTTTTGAATGCCGAGGGCATGGCAGCAGAAGCAGAAGCAGCAGCTTTGATTGTGCTTGCTAACCTGTGTCCATTTCACGATCCCAGATCATCTGCACAGCTCGTGTGCTGTATCTGTCACATCAGGAATAATTGTTCATCTGCTGTAGGGTAAGTAAAAATACACAGGAGGCCTGACAGTAAACCACGATGCCCTCTGAATGCATTATAATGAGTTAGCAGTCTTTTTGAAGTGTTCTGGATGTGTTGGATCATTACAAATGTACCACACAGTGAGTGAGCTCATATTTCTGTTCAAAGACACAAATATTGGTACCTTAAAAATATTGACTGCTCAGTTGAAATTAATATTGTGTACATGTGTAGATATGTATGTGCATGCATGTGGACCACATGCAAAGCATATGACCTACGTTGTCCCTTAGTCCAGTTCCATGGAGCTATATTCCCGGTTGTTACACAGTAACTTTGATTTATTGAGATTTGAGTTATTGGAGGTCTGTGTGCGCAAAGTTTTTTTAAATTGACATTGTTTGCTACACTGCATTTACTTTCCTTTTTAAAATTATAGTTAAAGGAAGTTCTAGTTGTCACTGATTAGTGTGGTCATCAAAGCCTTTTCAGTATATCCCTAGAAATTCGGTTTCATTTTCCATAATGCTTTCATATTTATGTCTGTCAAATGATCATATAAATTAAGTATAAAAATATTAATTTCCTTAAGAACGTTCTGCTAACTTTGTGGGTTTTTTTCCTTATTTTTAAAACTCAGCAAATATTTATTGATAAATAATTTGACAATTTTTTTTTTTCCTAGAGGAAAAAACACATTACATTGAACCCAGAAAAGAGAAAAAAAGAGATAGAGAAGTTGCAGTCACCTTGTTCTATTCATATGATTGCTATTTTTAAGAAAATGTGGGGTTTTTTTAAAACTTAGATAAAAACAAAGAAGGAAAACCTCCCCAACACAAACTTGCCATTACAAATTTTAAATTTGCCTGGAGTTTTTACATTGTGAGTACAGAAAAGATAATGCAAAAGGCAGAGGTGAACTGAAACTTTTTCTAAATGATGAGCCAAGACACTAGAAAAAGCATAGAAATGCACTGAGTTTAATTGGCTTTTATTTTTCCAGTTCAAAAAAATGTTTCCATTAAAAAACCTAATTACTTATTTGTTGGGGTTTTTTTCACCTAGTTCAAAGATATATATTTACACTGTTTCATTTTACTAGGCCTAAAATATCCCTAATTTGATGAATTTCAGTACACATCAGTGGTCATCTGTCAGATAGAAGTCTGTGACAGAGCTGACTGTTCAAAACCCAATGCTGGGTTTTCACTTATTTTTTTCCTTTTTTTTTTTTTATTTAAGAAAATGAATTTGGTTGCCCAGCTCTGTTAATGGGGCAAGAAACAGGGTTAACATTCTTCTAGGATTTATCCTCCCTGCTATCCTTCTATGTGATTTTTATTGACTGTTCAGTCGCTACCTCTTGTAATTGCATTCTCAGGCTACTAGGTCTGGTCACAAATTATGTTTAAAACATAAGGTCTTCATTCAGAACTATGTATTTTATCAGGAAGTAGGGAGGGGAAAAAAAAGAAGCCTATTTATTTATAAAACAATAAAGCCTTTTGTTGCCTTAGTTTTTGAGTCTTCTTGAATGAAAGGCAACTACTCCGATGAATAAAGATAGACATAATTTTAAATGCTCTGTCATACAAAGGTGTTAATAATGATGCCTAATTTCTGGCATGATAGCCTGTCACTGTTAAAGTCAGTGGGTGTTTTGTTATGGGTCAGTGAAGTCAGGACTTCAAGACATCTCTCACCCCTTGGCCTAGGTTTCAGGAACTCACACAGGAATACAATTAGCTTCAGGACAACAGGACAACTCCTTTGTAAAAAACGTCTGAAACTGGAGAAGACAGTCTTTGATTTTGTTCAAATGCCCCAGACCATATTAAAGTAAGCTGGTAAAACTGGTAAGTGTCCAAACACCTTCTCACTGACCATTGAATGTGGTGTATAGAATAGTGAGGTCCTGTTTTGCTCATCCTTTTATGGGTTGTCTAGCCAAACTCAGGAGTACAACCACTTTACCAGCCCAGAACAGCAGGATGCAGCCATGGTGTCTGGGAATGAGACTACTCCATCTTTCCTTGAAAACATGAGTGCAGGAAAAGAAGAAAGGACAAAGATTTCTTTTACAATGTTTTGCATAGATAGTTGATCTCTCAACAGTCTGAAATCCCATTTAGTTTCTGGTGTTTTCATATCTCCTCTTCTGTTTAAATTATGGCCAAAGGCTTTAGACTTTGTTCAGTTCAAAATGTCATCTTCAATTTGTAGACTTCTGCAGGGTACCTCCTTTGACATAATTATATTTTTATATTGAAATGTTTTCAATAGAAATCCCATTTTTGAAGGATTTATTTAGCCAGCTGCAATTTAATTTGCATTAGATTTTATCCTGGTACAAATGCTTGTTTACCTACCTTATTCATCGACGTGTCTATATCTACAAATCCAGAACGCATGTTTGTATAGTATTGAAATGGAGTGTACATCTCTGAAATAACCATACACAAAAGTACTTGAAGTATTATAGTTTTGATAATTGGTTTAAGGTACTTCACAGTAGATTTCTCCTCAAGTCTAAGCATATTACTTTGTACATAATTTTTTAACTGAATAAATGGGAATTATAAAGTTAAAAACTATGAATCCTGTAGGAAAAGTGGCTTAACCCCTTTCTAGAAAATGTGTTTTATTAATACAAGAGATGTTATAAAAAGTGAGAGGAAATTAGAGTAAATTCCACTTGATTTATATTTAGGCAACTACTACAGACAGAATGGACCTTTATTTTCTACTTTTTTTTTTTTTTCATTTGAGAATAGGACATTTGGCTCAAATAATTTAATAAGCTTTCATGAGAAAATGTGAAAAGCTGTCAGTTGAATCTTATCTTGATGAATTTTTTCAGTTAATTTCCAGCAGATTTCCAATTATGTCCAGTAGCAGTACTCTAGTCATATATTTTGTTTGATCTTCCCCTCTAATTGGATGAGAGTGAGGAATGTGAATTTATAAATAAAGGTCTGTTTTACAGTTTATACTGAAAGGTAAGCAGCCTAAAAATGTGTCTTTAAGCACATACAAAACAGCCCCCAGGAACTGGAATTAATATTAACTGAAGCATAGATCTATGGATTCAGCAGGCCTCCTCACAATGTGTTTACTTATGTGGGTGCAGGCATTGAGTTCCTGTGTGTGCTTTCTGAGCTGGCTGGATATGCATCGAGGAGCCCCTTAGGCATGACTTTCAAAAAGATGTAGTAGCTTGGTTAACCCAGCTATATGGCATCCAGAAATGTCTGGGGGTTTCTCCAGGCTGCTTGGAGGCAGAAAGAACAGCCTGAGTCTTCCTGCATAAATATGAACATGGAGGAGCAAATTCATTCAAAAGGCTACCTTGGACTTTCATCTTCTCTGTAGAAGTCATTCTTTACTTCGTCAACTTCTTTCAGTACCTCACAATTGTAAGTATAACCAGCTGGTCAAAAGAGGTGATTATCCCGCTGTATTCAGCACTGGTGCAGCCTCAGCTTGAGTGCTGTGTGCAGTTCTGGGCCCCACAATTTAAGAAAGATGTGAAGGTCCTTGAACGTGTCCAGAGGAGGGCAACAAAGCTGGTGAAAGGGCTGGAAGGAATGTGCTATGAGGAGCAGCTAAGGACTTTGTCCTTGCCTCATTTAGAGAAAAGGAGGCTGAGGGGTGACCTCGTTGCTCTCTACAGCTTCCTGAGGAGGGGAACTGGAGAGGGATGTGCTGATCTCTTGTCCCTGGTATCCAGTGACAGGACGCATGGGAATGGTTCAAAGCTGCACCAGGGGAGGTTTAGGCTGGACATTAGGAAGCATTTCTTTACCGAGAGGATGGTCAAACACTGGAACAGGCTTGCTAGAGAGGTGGTTGATGCCCCAAGCCTGTCAGTGTTTAAGAGGCATTTGGACAATGTCCTTAATAACATGCTTTAACCTGGTCAGCCCTGAACTGGTCAGGCAGTTGGACTAAGTGATCGTTGTAGGCCCCTTCCAACTGAAATAGTCTAGTCTAGTCTATTCTAATTGAAATACTAAGATTGTGGCACAGTTTTTGCCTTTTGTTTATCTATTACTATTCCTTGACAAAATGAACATAGGCTATACAAACAATGCAAATGAGGTTAGTTTAAACTTGCTACAAAGTCATGTCCTCCACAAGCTCCAACTGTAATTATGGATACAAATTTTAGAAGCCATCTCCACTGGACTTTTTACAAACTTGACTGTGCTGCTCTGATTTTTTCTATCTTTTTTTCTTCTCCTCCTGTGTAAAGCAAAAACCTGATTTGGTTCAAATTAAAATCCCTCTGATAGATATATGAGGTTTTGTGTGGAAGTCACAAGAGAGTTAATGTTTGTTAAAGGGATATTGCTTTAAAAGTAATACTCCATTGTGTAACTGTCAGTAAGACGTGCAAACTTTATCTTTTTTCATTTCACAGGGTCTGTGGCATATTTCTTCTTATTTTAAGCTTGTTTCAAGAATCTTATATAAATATATAATTGTAATATCAATTTTAATTGAAACTGCAGAGTTTTATTTATTTTATATATAATAATCTGAGGTGGAACTTAACCAAAATCAGGAATTCCAAAGACGGGAATCAGTACCATATTAGATATCTTAATTTAGATGCCTATGTGCATTACATTCCCACATATGTTTCTAGTATCACTTAGGATGCACTAAAGTATTTGAGATATCTGCATGGAGCTGGTAGGTAGGCCATAGGCTCTACGAGAAATCTGTGTTCTTTGGAAGACACACCATCTCAAATTTCAGTATGTTGTGGGCAGCTGACTCAAATCATCAGTCAATACCAGTAATAACTTGAAAAGCTACACATCTGAGCAGCTATGAGGTTTCTAATCTATGGTGAGCAGGATCACTGCCTTCACTCCACTGCCTGCATTTATTAGATATCCATTGTCTCTACCAGGAGTTTGGACACTCAAGTACCTCCTAATAGATGCCCTCCCATAGCCACATAGTTTTAAGTATCTTCATCAGGAGTTGAATTTCACTACAGGGTTCAGCTTTCTAAAATGGGTGCTTAGTGTTATTTTATGTTCTGCAGTGATACCCCGCCTAAGTGTGGGAGCATCATAAATCTTGATTCATATTTTCCAGCCCCACTTGCTAGACCTCAGAGACCCAGGAACAACTTAGATAGGACTAGATGTCTATGTTTAGGTTACTGAATCATGCCCCAGATATCTATAGTCTCAACTATTGAAAAGTTTTGCTGCATAAGGAATCTGCTGAACCTGACACCAAAGGAATGCTGCTTGTGTGGCTTTCATGAAAAATTGTAGCTCAGTCCTTCACCACTTCTTATTGACGTCTCAACTTCGCAGCAGCAGTGGAACAAACAAAGTGTTACACAGACTTGTTCATGCATCTTGGTGTTCACCAACTGGTAGGCTGTGATACTTTAGTTTATTTTTATATTGCAGGAGATTTTCAGGTAGTTTCCAGAACCATTTAACTTCCAAGATCAAACAAGAACAGATGCATCACCCTGGCAGAAATCAGACTGAACTGATTCAAAAGGATAGTGAATTTCTTGACAAACCCAGTTTTGTTTTTCTGTTAGCAATGCAAACTTCTTGTGAGTGAGATTTGTGCAGGTCGAGGCTTCAGTGCAAACTTTTTCCACAGTACCATCAAAACTAGCTCAGTAAGAAACAGAAAAGGGCCAATCATTCAGTTATAGAAGAAAAAGGAGATGAGAGACAGTTACTTCAGAATAGGAATGTTTCTTTTTTTTTTCCTATTGTTTTTTACAGATTTAATAGATTATTTACTCCCACCTCCCTGGATTTTCCTTCATTCATATGCCTGTGCATATCAGTCTGTGCAAGAAAGACATACACATTGCAAATAGCGAACTGGAAATGAAGGGATGAACTGCATAGAGAGTCTGCATGAATTACCCAACGTGTGGGCAGACAAGGAGATGACAGCAGGTTAGAGCCAACAATTTTAAGAGTACCTTATGGACTTAATTACTGAAGTTCAAAAAGTCTTCAAAAGCCAATTAGAACTGCTATTTGTAATAACTAAAGCAATTAATATGGAAATATAGCAAGAATGAGCTTTTTAGTTTGAGAACCCTGAGGAATTCTTTGTTACAGGTCTTTCAAATCACTTTCAGAAATTTGGAAAGAAAATTGAATGGGGATTTCCTGCTGTTGTGTAAGATAAACAGAACATTTTTCTGCATGGGTAACACATTGTAGTTGCAACAGTCCATAGTGAAATCTCATATCTGAGTGAAACAAAAAGTTACAGGAAAGGGATAACTGAAGACTACTAACATTAGTCATTAACTAACAGCACATTCGAGAATCATTTACACTGGAAGATTATTATTTTCTTTTAATAACCTTATTAAGGCACTATCAGACAGACAAGGGATCCTAAACTGGGAAAAATATAACAGAACATTTAATTCCATCTATTTGGAAACTAAATTTAGTAGAGGTAAAGATGGAAGGATGTGTTTTTGATGTATCTAAGCAGTAATACAAAGTGTTTATTACCTTGTCTACAGCAAGACAATTTCAAAAAAAAGTCTGATAAAGAATCCCATTATTGTCTTTGTAACCTCAAATGCATTCCAGACTTGATGTCTGTTACACTATCAGGTACTGTGGCAGCAGAAATAGAACACTATTAACAGAAATGCATGTAAGTTAATTTCAGAAAAGGGCAGAGGTCTCTCTATAGCTATTTCCGTATTTGTTTTCAGATTAAATACATTCTTTGAAGAACTCTGTGAAAGACCTTCCAGCACTCTAATGCAAAATGAAAACATAAGGCATGCCACAGTATGTATTTTTTCAGGTATCTCTTTCAGTGAATCTATTGGATGCGTTGTCTGAATAAAATATATCAGCCTCTGCCTAACCGATGGAAGCAAAGGTAAATTGTAACTTTCACTATAGTCAGCTAGTATTTATAGATTTCATAATTTGCTGAGGTCTACATGAGACTACAATGGCACATGCATATATCCAAAGGAACACTTACAAGAAAACACCAAAAGGGATTAAAAAGTCCATCCTTCCTGACAAAATGCAAGAGATCATCCACAGTTAATTGGATTCAGTGCATACCTTGGATTTCTGTTAACTTGTATTTGGGTAAATGTCCTTGGTTTATCTAACTTAGCACAATACCTTTGGATAAAAATGGCCCACACTAGAGTAAATTTTTCTGTACTTGTCTTATTACTTCTTGGAAAATCCCCTCTTTTAATGTTTCAGTATGTTCCTAGCTGTGAAGATGTAGTTTATACTTTAGACATTTGGCCTGTATGAAAAGTTTTCTGTCTTTGAATGATCTTCAGAGTGAGTCAGTGACTAGCACCAAAACAGAACTGTTGTAACAGGAAAGATTACCTCTTTTCAGCACTGAAAAGCATATATGAGATATGCTTGTAAAATAAATATTAAATGGTTTTCCATAAATATGGACATATATATGTTTGCATGTACATGTTAGAGCATGTTTGAGAACTCAGAAATAAAATCTGTATCTTAAAACTAATTTCCCTGGAATCTATGTGTGTTTCAAATGTGGGCAAACCCTATATTTAATATTTCCCTCATTTTTCGGCATACAGCCTAACGTTCTGTTTACTATTTTTGTGAGAAAAAGTATCTTGAGGCAGATCCTGAGATGGCCAATACAGCCATTAGGGTTTATATCAGCTGAAGATTTAGCCCATTGTTCTGTGTTCTTGCTGTGTTTCATTGATTGCTTTAGCAATGTTTCCTTGTATTCCACTGACCACCTTTGTTTAACCATCACCATTCAAAGCATACAGATGATAATATGAAGTTTCCAAAACAATAAACAAACAAAAAAAAAATCCCTTGGTTTCCCAAGTTCTTGATCTGTCCAGTTCAGTGTTCTCAGTTTTGATGTGGAACTTCATGACAACTTTATTAGATCTGTTCCCTGCTGGTGGAACAATCAAGTATTAATTGGACCAAAAGTACTAGGTGTGACCTGAGAGTCTGTTGCTTAAGGTGCACACCTGGGATGAGAAATCCTCGCTGCACTGTACTATTTTTTCAATCTGTGCTGAATACAGAGTTTGGAAGTTCCAGCGTAAATCACATTCTGCCAGGGATGATACTATTTTCATGGGAGATCTGCATTTGAAACCCCTGATCCTGAAGAAGGAAACTCACTGCAAGGGAAAATACCTAACCACTGAATTACTAGGTAAAAACAAACAATATTGCATTTCATTCAGAACTTTCATGTGAAGAGAAAGAACTGACTCTGTGTTCAGTTTTTAAAAGAAAGAGCTTAGGAGCCTAACTAAAAAGGATTTAGTAGTTTCTATGCTATATGGAGGGAAGCTTTAAATTAGGTACAGATATCTTTCATATTCCCTCTCAACATTTTTTATTAGTTTCTTTGAGATGTTTACCCAGTATGCTGCCCTTAATGTATTCCATCCGTTTTGAGTGCCTAACTCTCTTCATTTACTACATAGCTAGGTTAGTTGTCTTCCTCAGGGTTATGAATTCTTCCAGGTGCCCATGTCCCATTGTCAATCTGTTTTCAATATGGATCCCATGTTTACTTCTCTAACATTGATGGGAACAGGAATAAGATCTCAGGATGTTAAAAAATACAGTGATTTCTGACAGTGAAATAAGATCTTTCCTCAGCTTTTCTATGCTGTCTCTGTACTAGCATTCACTGGTCCTACATACCTGCTGTAAATATAAACCAGACGCTGAAATGACTCAGGTTAAAAATAAATCTCAAAAAAGGGTTATTTTTTAGTAGGATTATTCTATTTGAACTCAAGCTCCATGAACTGCTATAGCAGTGTGAAAATGATGGTAGACTACAGTCCAGAGTAAGAATGGAGAGCCAAGGGGAAGGAAAGAGGTAGGAACGTTTCACCTGGCTTTGCAGCCAAAGTCAATATTTGACACAACTTCGGCACCAACCTCTTTTTCTCTGTAATGTGTGGGTGCTCGAGAAAAATGTCCATATAAAAGAAAATTAATCTATAATCCTTGTCCTTCACTGGCGATGATTTAACAGAATCTACAGAAGATTTTAACAGAAAATCTACAGAAGATTTTGATGTAGTTAAATCTCCTAATTGTGCTGTGGTGCACCAAGTTCAATTCCTATTAGGATGAATTGGTACTTTTATAAACACTTCAGATGTATACTGAAGCCCTTTTTGTCAGTTCTGAAGAATAATTGATTCAGCTGGTAGCATGTGGAAATAAAGGATTGAGCAGTTGTGGACATTTGAGATTACTCTTCCAATGTCTTTTATAAACATGAAATCTTGTCATGCTGGCTAAATTCCAGGAGATGGTCAGGTAGTTTGCAAATCTTAAATGTATATTTTTTAAAAATTACATAACTTTTAAAATTTCATTGTATTGTTCTAAATTATTGCAGCAAACAATTGTCTGGAATTATTACATGCACATTATTAAACATGAAAAATAAGTTAACAAGGTTTTTGAAACTCTCTATGTTCTGAAATTGTTACGTCTAAAGGAGTATCAATAATAAGCCATAAAATCCAAACAAGATACATATCCTTTTGATATAGATTTTAAATGGGCATTTTGAGAGGGAAAAGTCTGGCTGCAGTTTCAGGGAAATACTGCACTGTAGTCCCACATTAACTTGTTCTCAGTATAAGAACATCTGGACCATCCCATTTCATATCCTATCATTATACAGTTTATTTGACCTATGTTTGGCTCAACATTAATTCCTGGCACTTCTGGTCTTGGTTATGCAATACAGTATGCTGTCAGAATAAAGTAAGAGCTTACAACAAAAGTTGCACCTGGGGTTTGAAGAAATCTCAATAGTGGGTATTGTAACATAGTTTTATGTTTATAAGCTGTAACTCAGTCTAATGTTTCTAGATGAGAGCAGCTAGAATATGCCAGACAAACTTTATTGAAGTAATGGAAACAGCTTAAGTTGATTGTTTTCCAGAAGAATGTCACATTATAGATTTCCCCACTATATTTCTTTATCTTAATTGCCAGCTTAACCTTGTCTCCTTTGAACCACCTCTAATACTCTGTCTGAAGGCCATGATCTTCACTGATGAGATGGTGGAGCAGGTTAGTGATAATGCCTCCAGTGAGAGAAGACAGCCAAAAAGTCACTTTGGAAACACACAGGTATTTTCACGTTTTGAAGCCAATGCAAAAACTCTTCTGCCCCCCGCATACCTCACAGTAAATGGCATTCTGAAGAAAGAAGTTTTCACCTGTATTTACAACGACATATGAAAAGTGAAAGACTAGGCAAGCTACCAAAATGTATATACAGCAGAGGGATAAGCCAATCTTTTATGAAATTCATTGCACCTATTTTACAGTGATTTTGTGTTATAATATTAAATGAAAAATACCTTATTTCATGAATAGTCTTAGAACAATGAATATGCATTATCCTGCACAACACTACCTGTGGAAAAATTCAATCATAAAATTTGGTGAGATGTAGCAAAGAAGATAATTTCTACATTATCTATTCATATTTTCTATAAAATAATGAGTTCATGTAAGGAAGATGGAAAATCTTGAGACAAGTATTTTTTCAACAGTGTTGAGAACATCTACAAATGATTTAACACATTTTCTGGTAAAGGGTATCTTTCCTAAAGATTAAAAATATCTGTTTTGTTATTTGTCTTCTGGAATGGAAGAAAACAATAACTGTGGGTATAAAAAAAAATCAGACATGAAAAAAAGCTTTAATAAGGTATTCTGCAGTCTCCAAGCCACAAAAGAAATCTATATGAACTGCTATGAAGTAATTCATCAATGCAATAAGCTCCCAGCCCCCAATCTTTAAATTAGCATGCATGTAATCAAAAACCAAAACAAAGCATGTGGACTGCAGGGGTTGCTTCCTTTTATATTGTTTCTATGACTTAGTGACCACTACCTCATATTTTGAAATAAATCAATTGTCCTCTTTCAGAGGGCACTTAAATAAATTTAGAGTGAATGAAATGAGAAGATGGATTACTCTCTAATCCTCATGAACAATCAGCTTAAGCCCTGAAGCCTAAAATGTGATTACTCACATCATTGTCTAAGCTTGCATAGCAACAAATTTTAATAATGGTTGTAAAGCTATCCAGTCATTTGTTAAATCTAGCCACCTAGATAACCTCCCATGGAAAGTTTTCTCCACACGTTGATTATACTCTGTGTTAGGAAAGATCTCCTTTTATTCATATTAAATTTACAGCTGTTTGATTTTATCACATATCCCTTTCTTTCCCATGATACACCCAAATTTGATCTCATTAAAGTTAATGGAAGCTTTGCCTTTGAGAGTACCATTTGTAAGGATTATGCATTTATTGCCAGCTGCTTATTCTGAAATCACATATAAAGCTGTCTAGTACAAAGGAAGTTCATTTCTCTGAGCTTGATTCACAGACTATTGAAATGATTGATTTGAGTGGGGGCTGAATTAGATCCTTTTTCAAGGAAAATTCAAGAAAGCTTCACAAAAACATACTTATCTACTGTTTTCCTATCTCAGCTAAGAAGACATACTGTGGAGTTATGAATTTAAAACTGAAGAACAGCAGCTTCAAACTTCAGATACTCAGATACAGCAAAAATGTGATTTTCTCTTTTCTGAAAACAGTCAAAAATAAAGAAAAGAGGGAAAAGTTATTGATTCACTTCATGAATGTGAATGAGGTAAAACATGTCAAAGATGGTTGTGAGGTCATTTGATGTCTGAGTTCTCTGCTTCACAGAACAAATTGTAATATTTTATCCTGCTTCATATGCTCAGTAACTTCCACCATGTGAAGCCTATTTCTGTCCTTGCTTGAAGAAAAGGAAATAGCCAGATCCTGTTAGTCACCAAAGTAAAACGAAGCTGAGCATGACTGAGTGCTTCCACAGTGCACAGAGAGTGGTGTGACAAAACACAGTTAAATCATTCAGATACTCTTTATTTCTCTCTTAATGAATGACATATATTTTAGGGAGATGGGGAATAAAATAATTTTTCTAGTTAAAAAGGGCTGACATGAGCTAGTAGAAAAAAAATCTAGACAGACAGCTGGATAGAGACGGGACCTGTGAATGAGAATTCACAATGAATTTGGTAGGATCCTGCCATTGTAAAGAAAGTACATTTTACAATATAAGCCTTCTGTGTTGGTGTTGAGTTTTAAATGATTCTTTATGGAGGAGATTTGCAGAAAACTGTTGAAGCAAGAGCTGGATTCCTACCAGTTCAATCACTGTCTAAATGAGACTGTCCCAGTGCATACTTTTAGTGTGTGGCAATTGAACTATAATGTGATTCAGTTTCACTCTCTTGCACTAAAGAAGGCTAATTTTCATTACCTGAAACTGCTGACTGCTCAGCTGTAAAGTCCTAATAACCTCTTTACATCTTTGAGATGTAAGTTAAAAAAATTACCTAAATGATAAGAAATGTACAGAACCAAAGTAAGTAATTGTTTTCTTTTTATCTTCCTGTCTCTTGCTTATTCTCTCTTTGCATCAACATATTTAGTTCTCCATTTTATTTAAATATAGCTACACCTGGACTGAGCAGTGGGTGATTGCTGCAGTTGATGCCAGATTCTTGGGCCCTAGGTTGGGCAGATTAGATCTCTGTGAAGCTTGCTCTGTGGCTGTTCACTGGACTGCAAGATAGTCACCTCCTGTAAGGGAAATCTGTTCCACCTCAACGTGGGATTGGGACAAATCTGAGATACATGCCCAGGTCAAGGAACTCAAAATTAAGAAACCTATTGGATATATCAAATTGCTTAAGAAGTCTGCAAGTGTCAAAACATAAGTTAATGATAATGATAATATCATGAGTTAATACTACCAACACAGGTTTGAAATATTTTGTTTAGTATTAAAGTGGCAACATTTTATTGTGAAAAATACCGTGATTAGCTTTAATGCTAAGGCCACTTTAATAATAAAACCTTGATCTTTTAAAGATTTTATTGCTTAGAACAGGGTTCAGATTGTGAAACACATAGCATCTGGTGCTCAGTTATTTGAAGAGCTGGCCCACTGTGAGGTGCTAAAATAATGAAACATCCTGAGTGATTTTGAAAACTAAACTCTTACCCATGAAATCACTTGTGAAGGTGATTTTTACCTCTTATGGGACAAACTATTGGTGTGGGTTACTGCATAAATAAACTTTCCTGAACTTTTTTTCAGCCAGGCTAGGGAGACTAGAGAATCCTTTTAGACCTGTAGTGATGAAGTCTGGTTGTTTTCACCCAACTCTCCAGCACGCTGTGGGCTTAATCCACAGAGTCCTCTGTAGTCACTGGGAATTTTTCTAATACCTTAGATGTATCTAACTACATCTTTTCCATAAAATTCTCGGTACGTAAAAATTATTATGGTGACAGGACTGTACCACAAAGGTGACACCATTCTCATGTCGTAGTTTGAAGATGATACTTACAAAAATGCCTGGGCCAAATTGTAAACCTCTGTTTATTTCATAAAATAAATCACTATAAAAATAATTATATTATAAACAAACCCACATATAGACATGAAATAATCTCAATTTAAATTAAATTCTATAGATAGACCACTATAAATACTTAATCAACTAGGTAAAACTGTTTCATTTTCTTTCTCCTTTTTTAATTAATGAAACTGCATTCAATACTTTTTAATAAATAAGCGACAAGACTTAAAACCAAAATTTTTAAAATGAAGTTCCTCAGATTGTATAAATTGTCCTGAGTTTACAGGTTTCAATAGGCTTTGGCAATTTACATTAGCTGAGGATGACCCTTAAGATGATCAAAGGTTCAATACATTCCTTTTCTATGTGATTAAAAGTTCATTGTCTTTAACTACATAAGATAATTTTGAGCTGAAAGAGGGCTAAAGAAATGAAATGAAGGCTTCTAATTGTCCTGGAAAAGGTTTGATTTGAAGTTAATGATTCATTGTCAAAACCCTTTTTCTTTCACAAAAGTTATTGTTCAGGAATTAACATGCCCAGGCTGACTAGAATGCTTGATGAAACCTATGATACTTGACAGTGTTTTGCATCCTGATTCTAGTAAAGGATCTTTATAAATAGATTTCTAAACCTTGATTTAACAAAGCAAGCGGTATGAGAGAAAACATGATTTTATGACAAACACGCTTTCTTTTTTATGTCAATATAGTCTTACTAATATTTTTTCTCCCACTCACATGTTTTTTTTCTTTCAGTCTACACAATGCATTTAATAAAAAACCACAATAAACTAAACTTTTCACCTTTTTAAGGGAAGAAATCAATGACACTCTTTCACATATTGCCCTGAGAAGCAAGTGAATGGGTAGCTCAGTACTTCAGTCCCAGAGGCTCTAATGGAGCCCACTTTTATCAGCACAAGTTCTCAATCATTTTCTGTAACCTCTAGTTATGGTTAATTTTCCAAGCAGCAAACTAAGAGCAAACATGTTGTCTTGCCATTTAGATGCTAAATCTTGAGAATTTTCCTCTATGAGTATCATACTCTGGAGAATCGTATTACAAGACCACATCAGCAAGTTTAGCCAGCCAAAACTCAAAGTGCAGTGAGCTAATGGCAATTGTTCACCCATGGACTAGTTAGCTTTACTTGCTTCCTGTTCTGATAATAAACTGCAGGCATTCAGAATTTGTTTCTCACAAAATGCAGTGAATCTGAATTATCTCAAATTATCTTTGCTTTATTTTCTTCAGAAAAATTTAGAAGAAAGCAGTCATCAAAAAAGTAGATGCTTGATTATATTTCTCTCTCTCTCTCTTATTTACTATTTTGTATATATTTATGTATTTATTTATATATTATATATATTTACAATATTTGGTCTTCAACATACAGACAGTACATTATGGAGTATTTCAGGTAGAACTTAATGTATTTTCCATAGTTTAATTTAAGTTGTCCATCTAGTTCTATTGAAAATTATGATACTAATTTTATATAGTTTAGAATGATTAACTACAAAACAAAAAGATTGGGAAAATTCAGTTAAGTAGTTCACAAAACAGTGTATCCATATTCTTACTTTCCAAAATCTGTTCATTTTTCTTTCATATTATTCCATATTCTTACTTTGCAAAATCTGTTCATTTTTCTTTCATATTATTGACAACCTGTCATAGCATGAGGCAATAGAGCCAGTGAGTATTCTGTTGAAAATCAATCACTTCTAGGAAGTCATGCGTGCTCAAAGAACATAGCATTAGTTTTAGCAAGCCCAAATTCAAAATTCAGCACCCATGGTATTTTCCAGTACATTTGACTGAATCCTTTATGTTTTGACACACTATCTTTTAAATCAAGGTCTGCATGTATATGAGAGTTTCAAAGCCGTCCTTCAGGCTTTAGTTACCTATTCCAAAGGCTTAAAACCCCTGGGCACTGATTGAACAAATAGTCTTTAGTATTCTGATGATTTCTCACTGACGAAATAGATAAAGCTGAGTCTACCACCCTCCTGAGTTTGGAAGCACACTTTATACTTTCGTAACCTCATGGGTCCGCAGCTCAATAAAACCTGAATATATGATATTCTGGTACACACATTTGGGGTAGCCTGAGCAGTACAGAAATTGAGAAGATGAAATGGGCAAGTACATTCATAAATGTTGAAGTGCAATTTGACTCCTAAAAGTCCATGTAAGTAGCTTCACGGGGTTCCATACTCACTGTGTCTCAATGATTTCCAGATTTTTATGAAGATGGTGTAGACGGTATGTAAAGTGAAGTCCTGCTACATTCAGTTTTGTTTTACTTTGGATACTTCTGGAATGTTGCATAACAATATGATACACACTTAAATCTTTGGTAATAGATTCATAATCTATATCAAGTTGGATTTACAAGCAGAAGACAGCTGAATGGTAAGGATAGCGGTCGCAAGTTTAATAAGAAAATGTGAAAAAAAAAATGAAAAACATGCTTCTTGCATCGAAATGCTGCCTCCAGAAAAATGAAAATCCGCAAAGAGCAAAGTCAGTGTTCAAACGTTAATAGAATGAATGCTGCTGAATCCTTTGCAGTATTCCACAGAAAACACCAACCACACACTGAAAGATCCGTTTTACTGTGTTTTGTTGAGTGCCATATGGTGTTAGGAAGATTATCAGTCTATTGTTAACCATCTTGAGAATACACTCTATGATTTTTAGCAGAAAAAATCCCACATCTTGAATGAATAAAGCTGTTTAACTATAACCTAGGCTGTAAACTGATTTATTAATCAAATTACGATAATGTGATAAATTCTATCCTTCTAATTATTCATACCAGACTGACATAAGTAAATAAGATTTAGCTTTCTTTTGTTTCTAGTTGGAGAAGGACAAATCCTTCTCACTTTATTTCATATCAGGAAAAGGAATTTTGTTTTCCAGTGCAAGAGGTTTCAAGTACAGTGTCAGAATGAGACAGGTCAGAGCACGTGAAGTATACTTACAGTCTACCCAGGGATCACAAGAAGATCCAAATGCTCTGTTACTCTGATCCTGTTGAAATCAATGAAAAAAATCATATCTTAATAATATATCTATAGATCTGAAGCAAGAAAAATTATAGCAATCTCCAGACAGCAAGCTTGGCCCACATGACACCTTTCCAAAGATGACATTCCCAACATAATTGAAATCAGTTCTTGCAAGCAGGCTGGCAAGTGACAGACTGTTATTTGAACAGAGAAGTGCAAAGTCCTGCACCTTGGGAGGAACAACCCCAGGCACCAGTACATCTGGAAAGCAAGTTGGCAGAAAAGGACCTGGGGGTCCTGGTGGACACCAAGTTGAATACGAGCCAGCAATGTGTCCTTGCTGCAAATAAGACTAACAGTGTCCCAGGCTGCATTAGACAAAGCATTGCCAGCAGGTTGAGGGAGGGGATCCTTCCCCTCTGTTCAGCACTGGTGAGGTCATACCTGGAGCACTGTGTCCAGTTCTGGGCTCCCCAGTACAAGAGAAATACAGAGGTAGTGGAGAGAGTCCAACGAAAGGTCACAAAGATGATTAAGGGACTGGAGCATCTCTCCTATGAGGAAAGGCTG
>NW_008795923.1:180882-186801 GCF_000699145.1 Aptenodytes forsteri | reverse complement strand
GGAGTCTCCATCCTTGGAGATATTCAGAAGCCATCTGGACACGGTCCTGAGCAACTGGCCCTAGGTGGCCGTGCTTGAGCAGGGGGATTGGACTAGATGACCTCCAGAGATCCCTTCCAACCTCAACCATTCTGTGATTCTTTAAGACCACACTGTTACTTTAGCTCTTTATGGTAACTTCCAAAAGGACTGTGATTTGTAGGCACACAAATGCCTTTAATATCTAATCAGGTACAAACTTCAAATTTTCTCTCAGTTCATGTTTAATGTAGTTCAGATAATGTGCTTTCCTTTTATACGTCTCATTGATTACAGATTAATTATGGAAGTTGCTAGGAGTAAGGTTTACCAGGAACAATACTGTTACTCATGTAAGTTATCCTCATGGAAAATACAAAATTACACAAGTGTTTAGCCCTTAAGAAGCCATTCAGAAGTAGTTGTCCTCCATTAACTATATAAGAGTCACAGATAAAAGCTTTCTATGCAGTATCTATCTGTGTACTTTCCATCAAAGACAGCAGCTGCACTATCTTTTTTTCTTGTATTTTAGTTTGCTGTAGTAAGTTTCTCAGCCATCTGCTAGCCTAGTGGAAGGATCATCCCCCTGACCTGGCTATAATTGCTGCCAGTTTGAAAAAAAGGTAATGTTATTTTTTAAACACCTAGCTGTAACAAAGAAAAAAATTATTTGCCTAAATGAGATGTTGTGAAAATAATGGCTTAATTATTTCCAGATTTTCACATTTGGAAACTATAAAAATGAACACTCATCTGTTTTAAATATATAATTCTTAAATATTAAGCAGCAGAAGAAATTCTTACAACAACCAAACTTTTGTTACATTCTGGCTTTTCCAAAATTCCAGACATAAAGTATCTTATTTTCTCGTGTTATTGTTGAAATGGATTTGAAGTTCCATTTTTTTTTCCTCTCTGTCCTTATATTTTCCACTTTCAGTCTGTGAATCATTTGTATATTGTCAGCAATGTAGCAACAGCCCTTGGCATTAAGCCAATATTTTTGATATCCAGGAAGACAAGAGTAGCTAGCAAAGAATTACTCTTAAGACTAAATTGCTTGAGACTGTGCTGTTAAAGCCTTTTCTGTATATGATGGAAATCCAAAACTTAAATTGCACCTGTTTGCTTCCAGGATAGTTTTGCATGGTTTCTTATTGTGAAATCCTTCTGATTTCACACATTTTTTGTTTACAAACTGAGAAAGCTGGAAGAACATAAAAAAGCAAATTCTAGGGGTGATATCTAAGAATAGAAAGAGATTATTTAGGCATGGCATTTTTTGTCTTGGTTTTCTTTTTCTGCTCCTCCCACCGTCAATTTATTTAATGCATCCTTTAGCTGAATCCACTGATTACCACTGGCTAATTAATATAACTTTAATTAGTGAATTTCATTATTCCATATGTGAGAATATACATTGTCTGCTTTTCAAAAATTATAAACACACCCCCCTCATTTGATTAAAAAAAGCATCTTCATCCTCTAAATGGACTGAACAATGTCTTTATTTCCATGAATATAAACTTTTGACACTGTCTTATGTAATAAAGCATCAAGGTTAATGTCCCATTTCTTTATAATGTTGCTTATCTTTCCATTTCAGAAGAACCATGAATCATTCATATTGCATTTATCCCCAATATGAAAGCCTGCTTTACAATCAAAAGGAAGAATAACTCTATTTTGACTTCAAAGAGAAATTTAGATCCTGGTCAGCACAAAGCAATTCCCTGAAAGATTGTAATTCCATGGTTACTGAATGTGAAGTGACCTTGTTAGTGGCTTTTGCAGCAATGTTTGGAGGATTTATCTACCAATGAAATACACTGATGCATGTGTGTTTGTCTTTTCAGTCAAGACAGTTATTATCATCCTACTATTTCTCACATTTAGCTAACTGAATAAGGATTTGGAAGACTGAAAAGTGTTTATACAGTGCTGCCCTATCCTGTGGTTCATAGAACAGTTTCGCATATCTTTCAAAGTATGTCTGACCAATAATAGACCAATGCAGAAGTTTTATCGTATAGGAAGGAGGGGATCTTATTTTCTAAACCTGTGTCAAGTGACCTAGAAAACAAAACTTGGACTTAGAATTTATTGTATTCTTGAAAGGTATTCCATTTCTCACATGGTAAGTACATAGCGGGTCTTTGCCAAGTGTGGTAGCAAAGGGGAAGAGTCAAGATTTCATGGGAATCTAATGGGATTCATGAAAATATATTCTATTGAAATCTAGAGAAACCTCAAGTATTACACCCAGCAACACAGCAGGTTAATTGAATAAGCAAAATGATTCATATCATTGAAGGACATGGCCTGTGCAATGAAATATTTGTAATTAGATTCAATATGAAACATTTACTGATTTGCACTATTTCAGCTTGAACATTCAGTGATTCTTACAAGTGAAATCTTTGCATCACAAATTTAGTGTGTAAGAGTGGAAGATGAAGAGATTTGCAGTCACAGTTGGACTAATACAAATCACACTGTATTCAGCCTGAGGTATGAAATAGCTCCTATTTTAGAAATTGAACAATTTCTTCTTCTTTACCTTGGGCTTTATTTGTTTATTTTATTTTGTCTTCCTGTGTATTACACACCAATTTCTTGTTTGTTATTTTTTATTTTTGTAAACCATCCATGATACCTCTTTCATTCTAGAATTCTATTAAGATATTGGATTTGTCACTCTTAAATTCACAACAAATTGTGTCCAAAGTTTTCATTGAATAGCTCTCTCCTCATAAATTCAGTTGCTCTACAGTGTTTAATGAGATGAAAATTACTAGTGACGCATTTCTCTTTTCTATACAAAGGCAATGCAATGCACAAAGACATATTTCTTGTTTTCTTAATTTTCTCCTGGATTTGCTTAACTGGAGATTGAAATGGTCTGGTTTTCACTTTAAGCCATTTTATCTTATTATACTTATAAGTGGACTGAGAAATCTCTATTAACAACATTCTTTTCCCATTTAAATACTTACACACTATGATTAGATCTCTTCTTACTGTTGTTAGAATAAACAGATTTAGCTCCTTAAGTCTTTCACTGTAATGCACATTTTCTAGTCTTTTAATCAATTTCATGCTTCTGCTTTGAACTCTCTCCAACCGATAAACATCTTTCTAGACCTCCAAAAAGTGGATAAAGCTTTGGAATTGCAATTGCATGAATGCCAAATACAAAGGTAATGTATCCTTCCTAATTGATAGTCCTCTGTTTAAACATCCAAGGATTTCCTTTCTGCTATAGATCTGTAGTGAGACCTCATGTTTGGCTCATTATCTACCATGACCTTTCTAATCCCTGCCAGAATCCTTGTCTCCCTGGGTAGATTTCTTGCTTTACAGCTCATCATATTAAGACAGGAGTTGTATATTTGTGCCCACGTTATCAAGCTGTCTGGATTACTCTGTTTTGTTTTGTTTTTTTTTTTTCTCTTTCTTCCTCTTTACTTGCTTCTTTTGTAATCCATTTGTCATCTACTAACTTTAGCAGCAAAAATGTATCAGGTTTTCCTCCAGTAAAGGAATTAAACAACAGAGTATATAAATGGATCCCTTTAGGACCCCCAGGGAATGCACCTGTTTCAGGATGATTCCCTATCGATAATTGATTTTTGAAATGTATCAGCCAGTTTTTAATCCTTTTAATATACACCATGTTGGTTTTGTATCAAATGACATAATTATGGGAAAAGCACAGGATATGAGTTATATAGGAAGGAGAATGTGAATGTATTGGTCTTTTTTTTTTTTTTCTTCCACACATAGAGCATTTGTTACTCTTTATCAATTAGTGAAAGAAGCACCTGGGAAAAATCACCTAAAGTCACACCATGTGTGGCAGACAGATTTCTTCTCCTAGTTCATTTGTGGCTTAAAGATTTGTGATAGCAGTTTTACATGACCCAGGGTGAACCTCCATTAACTGAGTTCCTGGAGGAGTAATTAAAAGGAAATGATTTGCTTTTCTGGTCTCTGCTTGGAGTTTACCTTAAGTCTCAAAGGTGAAATGAATAAAAGTGGAGGAAAAATACGCAAAGCTAAAAATAACACAAAATCACACATTTTCTTTAGTATTTGGTGCGTATATAATTTTATGTGATGGAATCAGGCAGTACTATAGTTAAACTCATTCAAACCCTGTCGGCATATTTGGCAAAGAGCACAAACCAGTTTCTAAGCCTAGCGTACCTTTTTTTTTTTTCATATCTTGACCTTCCAACTTAACATGAAGAGTGTCATTGTATCAGAGTAAAATACTACTATGACTTCAAAGATTACTTCTTTTTATGGCACCTTCACTCAAACAGAACTTATTCTTGTTTCCAGAAGCAGTTCAATTACATTGCTGTTCTGTAGACTTTTTGCTAGATTCTGGGAAAGTATCTTTATTTGCTTTCATTTAGCCAGTGCACCTCACTTGGTACATCTGCTTCTGTGTGAGAAGAATTGTACTCTATCTGAGTATATGTGCATGTACGTGTGTATTTTGCTTCTCCCATATTCTAAGCTCTGACTGCAGTCTATTATCTGGAGGGAAATTTTAGAAGCTATATCATAGTTCAGGAAGCAGGAACTGGCTTTTGATAAAAGGTTTCCTTTTTCTCCTCCGCAATACATCTGGGGCCTTTCACAGTTGATTACTCTAATATCAGCTTAATGCAGCATTGACATACAACTGAGAACTTTAACAACATTTTAACGCTGGAAAGAAAAATTTGCTAGCAGCAAGGATACTAATTAGCAAAAGGTGGCCTGATTTAGTTAGTTGCTAGTCCAAAACTCCCTTAAGCTTGTCACTCTGTATCAACTTTTTGGAGGTTTGCTTATAAAATGGTTTAAAAGCCAGAAAAGCAGCTTGCCAGAAAGACATGCTGCTGCTGCTGCAGATCAATTTTTGCCTGAAACTCCAGATGGATCATATGGGCACAAATTCCACAGGATTGAAGAGATCTTTTGTATTTATTTTTCCACACAAATATGAATATATTTACAAGGGAAGGTTCAAAATGCTGATTTTGATCACTTGATTTGAGCAAGATAATTTTTTATTCACTAATATTAGATATAGTCCCTTAGAGTAGATTAAAACTGGGAAAGTATGATGTCTAGAAAAGAGAGAAAGAAAAAAGAAAATGCACTTTTTGCCTTAAATTCTCACAATGCTTTTGTATTTTCACTTTTTGCTGAAAAGCTAGAAGTATGGGGTTTTTTTTAGTTTATACATATCCCCACCTGTTTGGCAAAATTAAAGAAAATGTTCCTATTACTATTAAAACAAATTTTTATCAGTAAAAAAATTCTTATAAAATGAAGCTAATCTGGAATTCCCACAAACAATTTGTGATCAAGTTACCAGCCTTCTTGTTGTTGTCTGAGACTATGTGATTTAAATTCTTTCTGAAACATGTGCAAATCTATGGAGATTTCTGTGTATCACCCTCATTCAGGATTAAAAATTGTATGCTAAATCATACAAGTCAGTTGCTAGTCCCTGGGATTAGGGACCTAATATGTTTGATTTTGACCTGTAATTGGAAATATAAGCATAAAGATGTTTTGGAACCTGGAAAAAAATCATGCCTGAATTAATCACCAGATAATTTAAATACATCGAGGTAAGCGTTACTACATAATAGATAAAGAGTTGGTGGATGTTAAAAGTAATTTGAAGTATATAAAATTAAGGGTTAGCAAAAGGAATAAGGGATTCAATGTAGGATGCCGTAAACTCAGACTTAATACCACAAACAGAATCATAGAATCATAGAATAGTTTGGGTTGGAAGGAACCTCTAAAGGTCATCTAGCCCAACCCCCCTGCCACGGGCAGGGACATCTTCAACTCAATCAGGTTGCTCAGAGCCCCATCCAGCCTGAC
>NW_008795923.1:156701-178963 GCF_000699145.1 Aptenodytes forsteri | reverse complement strand
GAGAAGGAAGTTATCATCAACGCATTCCAGGAACCTCCCAGATTGCTTATGCCCTGCTGTGTTGTCCCTCCAACAGATATTGGGGTGGTTGAAGTCGCCCATGAGGACCAGGGTTTGTGAGCGTGAGGCTGCTCCTATCTGTCTATAGAGGGCCTCATCTGCTTGGCCTTCCTGGTCAGGTGGCCTGTAGCAGACCCCCACCATAATGTCACCTGTCCCTGCCTTCCCTTTAATTCTGACCCATAAGCTCTCAGTCGGCTCCTCATCCATCCCCAGGCAGACCTCCATGCACTCCAGCTGATCATTGACATAGAGGGTGACACCCCCTCCTCATGTCCCCTGCCTGTCCTTCCTAAAGAGCCTGTATCCCTCCATCCCAACACTCCAATGATAGGAGCCATCCCACCACATCTCCGTGATGCCAGTAAGGTCGTAATATTACTTAATACGTAGAAATGGACTGGAGAATAAGCCAAAGAAAATGGATGGAGCTTTTTTTGTTAGAAAATATACATTGTAGAACCATTGGCAGCAGATTTAAGAATGAGTTGTACCCACTTCAACTCCATGCCTACCTCAAAAAGATTACACATATATAATGTTAAGTGTGTGTTCAAATGCTTTGTTGAATCAGGTCAGTGTTCGGTCCATGCAGGCTTAAGTCTTGCCTCATTGAAAGGGACATGACTATAGTTAACTAGTAAAGGACTACTGGATGTCAACACAAGGAATATTTTTCTGCCATGTTTGTCCCTTTAGTATGGACAGGGAGTAGAGAAAGAGCTTTCTAATTCCCTTGAATTGCCAAAGAGTGATTAATTAATAACGATATTAACTCACCTTTCACTGTTTAGGAAGTATTGCTGAACTGGTGAAGTTTGTTGGAAAATCAGAATTTCTGTTTTAAGAACAAATATGTATGCTTCAAAATCTTGCTTTTTTATATATTAAACCAAATATATTGAAACTCCTTGTAAACTAGAATTTCTGTCAAAGAAGAAAAGAAAGGACTTTGAAAACAGTGTTGGAAATATACACTGTAATAAACTAATTCCAGCCTGAAGCATACACTCCTATTGATTTTACTTTCTTCTCTGTTGGCAGTAGTGAATCTGACAAGAGTTTACATTAAGTTGCTTCCAGAGTTCACAGTAGGTGGATCAAGGAAATGCTGTAACATAGATTTCCTCCATTTTTCTAAGCCAGCTCTCTGCCAGGTTTACCCCAAAACCATGGGCTCACAAACTAATCAGAAAAGAGGAAATGTCACTGTAAACTCCAAAGTCATGTGTGTTGCCATGTGCTGCCAAGACTCATTGCAAGGGCAAAAATTTTGCATGATTGTACAGAAAGTTATTAGGAACTTTCACAATAAACTGAGATTCTCTGTATGCATACTGTTGCAAGGTATGCACTTTCAAACCACTTTGCACTCATTTTATAAACCTTAAGTGATGAGCACTGGCAAAAGAACTATTTTATTCAGTTTAGCAGATATTTCCAAGGTTTGTTATTCAGATAAACTTTGATAGCATTTTAACTCCTTGCTCATTTCAAAGTCTGTAAGCTTTTTCCCCTTGAAATTTTATTCCCCCTTGCTGTTTATAATGTGTTTCCTGAAAAAATGTTTTCCGAAAAGCTGCAATGATAATCAAAGAGTAACACAACCAAAAAGTTTATGAAAAACTGTTACATGTCTGTCCAGCACCATTTTTCTTGCTTTTTCTTTTTCTTTTTCTTTTTCTTTTTTTTTTTTTTTAAAGAACTAATTGCAGATAAAAGTAAATGGTTTAAAGAAATTCCAAGACAAAAAGTCATTTTGTAATTTTTTTTCAAATGATCCTATTTCAAAGTCTATGTCTGAATTTCAGAACTAGTGGATATACAGACCGTGCTATAAGAAATACTGCTAATTTGCACATGTGTGTCTGTACGCAGCAATTTCAAGTACTGTTTGAAAACAGTCTAACTGAGTTTAGGTGCAAGATTATTCTTATGTCTGTGGATACTGCCTCTAACAAACTATGCCTGCAAGATGCTATCTGTTAAAGCCAAACAAAAAATACATTTTTTGTGCAAATAAATACAAAAATTTGGAAGCTCTGCACTACATTTTTCATTGTTATTGCAGGATTACTGTATGGCTGACAAAGCATATGGAAGTAACTTGTTTTTCCTTCTTACTTTCAATTAAATGCTCCCTTAATTGGCAGGTCTTTTTGGATGCAGAGTTCCTATTCCTTTAAGGTCTTTTATTCTAACTTGTTTTAACCAGTTTTTAGAGCCTTGTGAACTGGTTCTGATTTTCAGATATTTGGGAACATATGCAATAACATGTTTCATTTACTTCAGCTTCTGTTTCTCCCTTTGTAAGAATCAATAGAGAGTTATACCTGCTACAGAAGGAAAGACTGGATTTGTTAGGGAAAGGGGCGGTTAACCTGCTTGTTGGAACTTTCTGTGTCTGGCTAAGCAAAACAAGTATATAACACACCGGGAGGGTCTTTCATGCCATAAAGTTTCTAAACTGTGGATCCTGTTTCCTGGCTTCTTTTATAGTACAATCTTCTAAGCAATCATTTCTTTTGATTGTCATTGATGTGCCTTATGCCAAGAAACTAATTACTCAAAGAATAAAAGGTAATAAATACAAAAGGAAATGTCACAGAAGTCACATCAACTTTGAAAATACAAACAGCATTATATTGCTTCCCCTGAGTTTGGGTGCCTGAGTGCATAAAAATCCAAGTTTTTCTTATCTCAGACTTCAGTTCATGTCTCTCAGGCATAATTTGTGGTTTACACTCAGTCTCTAAAGGATTTTATTTCACATCTGCAGTTGAGAAAAAACAGAATTTAACTGAACTGCTAGTAATCCCTAGAGAAAGTGATCATTCTATATTAGGTCAAGATTATCAGAGAGGTATTCATTAAAGTCCCAGATGAGCAAAGCATTTAAGCTTACGCTTAAGTGCATCACTCTTCTGCAAAGCACTCACTGTGGCATTTAGACATATGTCTAAAGTTAAAGGCTTAAGCACTTTATTGAATGTGTGGTGCCTACTAAATCGATGGCTATGTTGTCTGAAATGGTTTTCGCCTCAAATATTTGTGAAAGGTAATGCCAGTCTTTCTAGTTCATTATCCCACCGTTGTGTGGACTGCAAAATTACTAATGCAGTAATCCTTTATTCTCAAAAAGGCTTGCTCTTTCTTCATCAACTGCAAAATAAAAATACAGCCAGGCTTTAAGACCTCTGTCTTATTCTTCTTTTTACCTGGTATGGAATTCCTATCTTATTTCTATCTGTCTCTCAGAGTTCCTGAACTTATCTGATACTGAAATGGAATGGGCTGGCTAAAACCCTTCAGAATACAGGCTACTCCTTCAAAATATCTAAATGAAGTCCAGCTCAGCAATGGTATATTTCAGACCTTTTTGACAAAAACATCAAACTATCATTTAAAATGAACTGAATTAAAGAATCATTGTGATAACTCTCCATCATATATTTTGTTTAAATTAAATTTATACAAGCCACTGAATCTGTACAACTAGTATAATTCACAGAAACAGCTTCATCAGACTGCTTCTTTTAAGTAATATATCATCAAAGCCAACAGAATGAGAAACTGTTGCAATCTGAGGTCCACGAATTGTAAGGATTTATGTGATAAAAAATTTCATTCAAGCTTTGTATAATTTTTCCTGAATTAACATTCATAGACCTATGTCTTTAACCTTTATGTCCTTTCATGAATTGTTTGTGGTCATATTTTAAGGATATTGGTCCATAAAAAATTGATATATCAAGGCTCTCTGATTTCTCTGTGAAGTTTTTGTGTAGAAGTCAAAGAACATAAGAAGCTTAGTAACCTATTTAAGATAAAAGTACATCTAGTTGAAGGGTTAGATGCGATCCATGTAGTTGCACATGAGAGATGTAATATAGATAGGGTAAACAGAAATTCAATGTTAATGCAGGCTTTGTACATTATGGGAAAAATTCAATAGAGAATTTAGATCTTTAGACAGTCTAAACTTGGCACAAGAACATTACTTTCAATAAGCCATTTCTGAATAAAAACATTAGAAGAGAAAAATATCCTGAGTCTGCCATGTATCTTCCTTTACACTGTTTCCTGCTCTTCCCACCACTGCTCAATGACTGTAACAGTCATTTACAGGCCTGCCCTTCTTCATGCTTACCAGTAGAAAGACACTCACACATTTGGCATCAGCTTAAACATGAGGGAGGTTCTCAGATCAAAGTGGTTACAGCTAAAGCATTTGTAGGACTGTAAAACTTTGTACTTGCAGAACATCTGCACCATCTGAAATTATTTGAATTTATGCCAAATTCATGAAACTGGCAGGAATTTATTTAAAAGAAATCAAATAATTTTCTTGTGACATTTTCTAAATTACAGAGTTTAATCTCTAATTGTTTTGAAGACACACACATTCTCTGTTTTCACACATTTACCTGGTGGCATGATGATTTATTCTGAATTTAGGGAAGCATTTCATTAGACCTGAAAAGTACACTTGGGAAAGGAGTATACCTTTTGTTTTACTGCAAAGAAACAACCCCTCAGCCTATAACTAACCTTGATATGATCCAAAAAAGGTCCTTTTTTCAATTGTTTTTGCTTAGTGATGAAACAAATCATCAGCTACTCTTTACATGCACATCTCTAATCTTATCTCTGCTGAGAGACTTGTTGGTAGTGGGCTTTGTGTGAGATGAGGCTTGGGATTTAGATGATGATGATCTTCCTTCTAAAGTAACAAGTTTCTTGATAAGTTTCGACCTGTTTCTGCAATTTCAAAGTTTTGGAAGAGTTGGCAGGTTGAATTGGGTGTAGGTGCCCAGGTGCTAGCAGTCAGGGGTGGGGGGGGCTACAGGGGTTGCCTCTGTGAGGAGAGGTTGGGGGCTGCCCCATGCTGGACACAGCTGGCTCCAGCCATGTCCAGAGGACCCCCCACGGGGCACAGATGAGCCTGTCAGCCAAGATGGTGATGCCTCTGGAGAAACAGATTTAAGAAAGAGCAATAACACCAGAAAGCAGAGGAGAGTGAAGGGAAAGAAAAAAGTATGAGAAACAACCCTGCAGACACCAAGGTCAGAGAGGGGGAGGAGGTGCTCCAGGTGCTGGAGCAGAGATTCCCCTGCAGCCCATGGAGGAGACAATGGTGGAGCAGGTTGTCCCCCTGCAGCGCATAAAGGACCACATTGGAGCAGATATCCACCCTGCAGCTTGTGGAGGACCCCATGCTGGAGCAGCTGGATGCACCCTGAGGGAAGCTGCAGCCTGTGGAGAGTCCATGCAGGAGCAGGCTCCTGGCAAGAGCTGCAGCCTGTGAAGTGGAGCACAGGCAGGAAGCAGGGGAAAGTGTGAGGAGGAAGATGAGGCAGAGAGGAGCTGTTGTGAACTGACCATAATCTCCATTCCTCATCCCCCTGTGATGCTCAGGTTCCGCGGGGAGGTAGAGTATTTGGGAGTGAAGGAGTGAAGCTGAGTCCGGGAAAAAGGAGTGGGTATGGTGGAAAGGTTTTGTTTTAATTTTTGTCTTTGTTTCTCACCATCCAAATCTATTTTAATTGTCAATAAATTAAATTAATCTTGTGCAAGTTGAGTCTGTTTTTACTGTGACAGTAATTGGTAAGAGATCTCTCTGTCTTTATCTTGACCCACGAGCATTTTCATTCTATTTTCTACCCCTGTCCTGTTGAGGAGGGGGAGTGGGAGAGCAACTAGGTGGGTGTCTGGCTGCAGTCCAGGGTCAGCCCACCACACAGGTTAAGTTTTTTGTGACCCTTCTACATTACATTTAAGCCCGAGAAATGAAATCTTGTGTCTTTCTTGGCCATCCCACTCGCTACTATTTTTCTCTTTTTGGTTGTCCCCTGTGGAGAGTCAATTATGAGAATGATAACTAAGCCCTACACAGAATATTCCAAAACACAACTACTGGCTGGATCTTTTTCCTAGCGTGATTAATTTATTATTAACCATTGCATTTCATGCTCTGATTACTTAGATAAAACAGATTTAAGATTAAATTCAGTGGGATATGTTTATCCTTGCGGTGGTTATTTCTGTCTTGTTACCAGAGGAACAAAAATCTGTTAAAGAAATCTACTTTATCTGCAGTATAGTTTTATAAGAGACAATGATTCTTTAATTCAGCCATCATAACCAATTAAGTTTATATCAACTCACACAATTAGCAATAAACCACTAAGGTTTAAGGCAAAGTATTTAAAATAGATGACAACTGTAATTGTTTAATAACTGCAAAGACCTAATTATGCTGCTAAAACAATTACAATCAGGTACCAATCCTAATATCTGTACCAGATGCTATTAAGTCTTGCTTTTCTTTGGGTATAAAGATGAACTAGGTGAATACTTGAAAACCAAGGAACAATCTCTTGTGACGATAGTGTTTCCTGGACGCAAAATTTGGTTTAGTGAACAGTATTGCTCAAAATGTAATGGGTGAGAAAATCAGTTGTGAAAAAGTTGTGACAAAGTTTAATCATGACAGATTAAACTAGGTAGACAAGTCTGTAACACTAAGTCAAAACCAGATGTGATAGATGGCATCTTTTTGGATGGTATAATTTTCTTATTTGTTCCCTAATTACTTCCCCTAACTATGTTTTGTTCTGTTAAAAGTCTGAGCGTAGTAGACAGAAATGTGTTGCACAGAGCCAACCTGAATTTCTTGGGGAGGGCAGTGACTACACCTTCCCAAAGTTTGATGAGTACCTGGACCTGGGAGAACAGTCCAGGGAAAAGGAGGGATCAGGTAAGAATGGGGTCATGGGGGACAGGAAGGCAGCAGCGGCAACAGCAGAGCCTGGGAGGCTCCTCAGAAGAGCATGGATCAAACAGGCAGCCAAGACTCATAGGTAATGAAATGAAAGAAATTTTTTCTAGGTATGCAAGGAGAAGTACTGTATTCCAGGAAGCCATTAGAAAGGGGCTGAAAAGAGACCAAGATTGGAGGAAAGAACATGCCTTTCCCACAGTAGACACAGGTGAATCCTACAAAAATTCTTAAATGTGTGATGTTTTGGGTGTGTTCACAGTAAAGACTTTCTGAGGTAGATGAGAGATCTTCAAATAGTATGAAAACTCTGAAACCTTAGAGTTAGGACTGTTCCTTCACATCGTGTCAAGCAAATAACCTCAAATAGTCAACTTCATGCAGGAAGAGTCAATAATGATACTGCTTGTATTTTATGGAATATGTTACAATTATTATTTCTTAATCATTGGAAAGGAAATCATATTATCCATACGCTTGCTGTCTGACATTCTGTGAGTTATTGGATGGAAGCAAATAACAGAAAAGGTTTTACTGAACTTTAAATCTACCCATTTGCTTGACACTCATTCGGACTTCTTTCTTGACTTCTTTATATTTGTCTTTATCCTCTTTATGAAAAAAAGAACCTGAGATATGCTATGAAGTAATTTCCCAACACAGCACAATGTGATTCAGCCATTAAATTACCTTCTCTTTCTATACGTACTTCTGTTGGCCTCCTCACTGGCAGCCAAAGGCATTTGCAAATATTTGTGAATTCCTAGAAAGCATCCAAGTAATTTCTTGATTCAGGCTGTTGGCCAATATTCTCCTTGAGTTCAGCAAACAAAAACAAACAAAAAAGTGGAAGTGTGGTGAAAAGTCTAGTGAGAATATCACAAGTTATGAATTTTAGGTTACATTTATCATATTTTTTTCATTTCTTTTAATCGTGTATTTAAGAAAACTGATTAGTTTATTCTTTATAAAGCTTTCCTTGGAGTATTCTGCCAGCCATTTCTTATACCTCTGAATTTCCATCAACTATTTTTTTACTTAGGTAACAGGTATAGTCCTTAGAAAGAAAGAATGCTCTTCTGATGAAGAAACTGGGAAAGGTAACTGGATTTTATTCTTGGTTCTGCTAGTGGCTTTTCTTATGGTACCAGGTAAGTTAATTAAGGTTAGATTCAAGAAAACACTTAAACTCATAAACCACATGGCAGTGTATATTATTAGCAGAGAAACCCAGAAATTGTCTCTAGCCCACTTAGGCACTTCAGGTATTGTAAATACCTAGATTTAAGTTAAGTGTCAGAAGTTGTTCAATGAGCATACCTAGAAGCATTCCTGCTTCATTTTTTGTGCTGAGTATTCAGGTGACAATTTTTCTTCCCAAGGCTTTCTGGAATTCAAAGACAAGGTTCCTCATTGTTATATACTCAAAGACTTATCTAAACCTCTTTTAAAACTAACACTCACTGATCACACAGAGTTCAACTCAAAACAATGAGTTTTTCCCATTGAATTACAGGTGAGAGCTCTCTCTCCTTCAGGAAGGGAGAAATCTGGGTCCTGGCCTTCTGCAGCCTCCAGGAACTGCAATCATAAATCCCACTTCACAGGGTGGCCTAGATACCATGCAGGAGGTTAGCCTCAGTGAAAACCTCCTTCCCACCTGCCTACTGAGGCTAGGGCACTGGATACTCAGAATGTCACCAGAGAGAAACCTCAGAGAAAGCATGGGGTTAATATGGGGGTAATATGCTAATACAAAAGCAGTCCTGTGATTTGGATTTAAAGTTCAGAGCTGCTCTGTGTTAGGTCAACAGTCGGTTTTTTTAACTCATTGGAATGAGTTAAAAAATTACCTCATAGATGGAAGTAACTTTTCTATACCTGTTTAAAGTCTTGAACTAGTTGATATTTTTCAAATACTTTTATTAATTGAAAAATTATGTAGTTTAGAAAATAAAATGTCTTTGAAACCTATTGACTTTTGAAAATTTTTTTTGAAAAATATTGACTTTTTGAAAATTTTTACTATTCATAATATTTTAATGACAATTTTATTTACTCTTTTTTTCTTTCAAATTGACAGACCATTATTTGGTCTCTGATTTTCATTTATATGGGACTTTTAAAAATGAAATACATCAGTGATGGTTTCAGGTGGGCTTGGGTTTTCTGTTTGTGGGGGGGCGGGTTGTCAGATCCTTGAAATGGAAACAACTTTGACATCTGGAGATTTTTATCATAGAAAAAACAGCCAGTTCTAAATGTATATTTTGCTCCTCTAGCATCAGTCATTTTTCATTCTGACCTTCCTGATCATACCTCATGGCAATAATTTATATTAATTGGTTCTCTGACATTTCTTATGTCTGAGATACAGTAACCCTTGATTACAAAATACTTTTTTCCCGGTTATATATATGTTCATCTGTACACCTTTGACTCAGTGTCATGTATTTTTGAAATTTCTGAGTAGTATCTCGCTGACATTGACAACTAGGTGTAAATTTTGCTCTCTGTGATTCAAAACAGAACTGCAAACAGTTATCTCTGCAGTCTGTCTTGAATGTAGGCAGAAAGTATGGCATGGTTAGACTGCTATAACTATCAGAATAAGTTTAGCCTGATGGCTCATGGATAGCACAGGTGTGTGATCGAAGTCTGAATATATTGAGAAAGGGTGATGCAGACAACAGAAGGAAGATCATTACAGCCATCTTTTCTGAAAGAGGCACATTGATCTTTCTGTTGCCAGTTAGTTTATGTACTGAATAGCAATATATGAGTGAATAATTCTTTAGTGAATGAGGCCCCCAAACAACAGAGGATTTAAAGTAAAAGATTAACAGGGTTATCACTTGTTGTACCAATTACCAGGAGAGTAAGAGATAACCCACTTATCAGCAGTCCATTGTTAAATTATTGAGAAAACTGGCATTGTTACGCTAAAGGATTATGTGATCAGAAGGATATTGGTTTACATTAGCCATGTAGTGCAATTCATTTTAGATGAATACCAGCTTCATTCCAATCACCTTTATGAAGGATATTGTAAGTCCTTAGAGAAAAAGACAGATTTATTAAGCTAGTAAAATATGTTTGATGTACAGGTGTCTCTTTACTTCAGGATTGACATAACACAGTGGTAGCTATTTGTCCTTCCTCTGAATGGTGAGAGGTGAGATTTTATATTAAAAATGAGATAATCTGAAGGCTAACTGTTCCCCAGTAGGTTAAGTCTTTTTCTACTCTGCTGCAAACTATGCCATTTTGCCAGTGTCTTGCACCAGTTGGCTGCATAATGAACTAATGCAGAGTTAAACTGGAAGAAAAGTATTCACTTCTCCTAGTTTTCTGCAAGGTTAGACCACTGCTGTATGGCTGGTGTCACTGAAGAACAAAATAGGTGCAAAAAAGGCAGGTGAAGTGACTGGTCAGATGGCAGAACTCCACATTACATTGCTGGGTACCCCTCCTGGGGAGTGTGAAGCTTCATTCTGCTTGTAGTGTAGTGTTTCTGAAATTACTTGTTCTCGGTTTTGGTTGCCTAATAAAACACTACATTTTACTTTATTAAGAATGAGTGAGTTCATTGAAAGCTTGTCCTGGTTTCAGCTGGGATAGAGTTAATTTTCTTCCTAGTAGCTGGTACAGTGCTGTGTTTCGGATTTAGTACGAGAAAAATGTTGATAACACACTGATGTTTCAGTTGTTGCTAAGCAGTGCTTACACTAGTCAAGGACTTTTCAGCTTCTCATGCCCTGACAGCGAGAAGCTGGGAGGGGGCACAGCCAGGACAGCTGACCCAAACTGGCCGAAGGGATATTCCATACCATATGATGTCATGTTCACTATATAAATTGGGGGGGAGTTAGCCGGGGAGTGGTGACCACTGCTCGGGAACTGGCTGGATATCGGTCGGTGGGTGGTGAGCAATTGCATTGTGCATCACTTATTTTGTATATTCTTTTATAATTATTATTATTTTCCCTTCCTTTTTTGTCCTATTAAACTGTCTTTAGCTCAACCCACGAATTTTATTGGGTTTTTTTTCCCCCCGATTCTCTCCCCCATCCCACTGGGGTGGGGGGGGGGGGAGTGAGCGAATGGCTGTGTGGTGTTTAGCTGCCTGCCAGCTTAAATCACAACAGAGCTTTTACAAGTGAATGAAAGGCTCATGCATTGGTTTGATAGTACAACAAATCTAGCTATAGGGCTCTCTGCGCTAGGTGAAAACCATTACAAGCACAAGGCACAAAGTACTGTTCCAGTATAAACTTGTTTTACTTGTTCAAGTCAGTTCAAATAATTTTGTCAGTTAACTTTATTTGAGAAAGCTTTACTCTGGATCAAGTACTATTTGACCAGGTCACTCTATACTGGGTTATTTGTTGTCTGTTCTCCCACGGCCAGCAAAAAAACAGTGTAAGCTCCCTAATGTATGCTCTGGCTAATTTGGTAGACTTGTGATCTTGTGTTTTACTGCCTCTTTATCAGGTTGCCTGTTAGTGGTTCCTATTATATTGGACAGTATAATTTAGACTCATAAAACCTTCCAGGTTAGTTTTATCCAAAAGAAATACAGTCTGTACACTCCCAGGTTTCTTTACAATATGAACCCAGAATTCAGGGACCTGAAGAGCTGACAAAACCATCAGTTACCAGAAGACTTCAGGTGAACAATACTGACTTTTGTTTTGTCAGACTATAATTCAATATGAAGACTGTTATTTGTTACT
The DNA here is from genome assembly GCF_000699145.1 of Aptenodytes forsteri. NCBI lineage: Eukaryota > Metazoa > Chordata > Aves > Sphenisciformes > Spheniscidae > Aptenodytes > Aptenodytes forsteri. The sequence goes on along the minus strand of NW_008795923.1, from coordinate 167,386 downwards.
ATGACAAACTTACATGTACACAAGCTTTTATACACCCTTCAAAGGCACAAGAACATATTTAAACCAGTTACACTTGTGACCATCTGGAGAATCTCCACAGATTTTAAAAAAGTTTTTTCAGACTTACATTAGAGTATTTAAGAACACATTTTTGCCCTTTATTCCTTGCCTCAAGGAGCCCATAATCAAATTCACACAAATGTGATAGATGAGGCAAAGAAAGAGAGAGATGAGGAAAATTTCTCCAGCTGATCTCCATGAAAGATCTATGTCTTATGAAAGGATTTGAAAGGAGGATTTTAGCAGACAAAGAAGTAGAATACTGTGCCAAAAAAAAAAAAAAAAAAAAAAGTTCATCCATTCAAAATTATATAATTAGCTTTAATGTATTGGCTCAGACTTTGGTTTCTCCTTTTTTTCATTCCTTTTGACGATGAGACAAAATATAAGAGAAGCAAAGTTTGAAGAAAGAGGAAGTTTCTCTTGCTGATACTGCTTGACAAACTTGTAGGCATGTTCATCATTTACCAAAGGTAATGCTTAAATTGCCATACCTGTTTGGGTACTAGCTTTGAATATGGTCCCAAATGTTAGTATTTTGGCTTAAGTAGTGAATGAACCATCTTTCTTCCCTGTAGGATGAAATTGGCTCTGACTCCAATCTCAAACACAGATAAAAGAAAACATGCATGTGACCAAGAGGACAATATTCCCAAAGGTCTATCCTTTAAAAAAACCAAATAAAAATCAATAGATCTAACTGAAGAAATTACAGTTCCCTACAAATTTCCCTTAAGTGTCATCATCTTCACTATAACGCTGCCACTAGGAAATGTAAATACTTCTTCCCCAAATGTCCTGTTAGACTGACTATCTGTCAGCTCAGTAGGGCAATGGAATGCCAGAATGAGATTTTATAATCAAATGAGGCAGTGTGTGAGATTTGTCCATATAGCAAGTATCCACTCCTGAACTACTGTTCTTGATGTCGTTTATATTCAACAGTGGAAAGAGACATCCGTATGGTATAATTAATTTCATCCTATTGAAAATAGCTGAAACTGGTCAATGGCATTGTGTTTTTGTAGCATACATGTCTCCTTGACAAGGAAGGATCTTGGATATTCTGATCAAAATTTGGATATCTACAATATATACAGGCATCTACAATTAGATGTAATAATCTCACTTTAATAATCATATTCCAGGTCAGGTTTTCACCATTTGATGTGGGGACAAGAATTTGGTACTTCTAGCCAAAGTTGCATAAATGTTCAGACAGGACAGGACAAACAATGTATATCCAAATTTAATTTCATAGAATCATAGAATCATAGAATCATTGAGGTTGGAAAAGACCTCTAAGATCATCGAGTCCAACCAGCAACCCAACACCACCACCCACTAAACTATGTCCCTAAGTGCCTCATCTACTCGTCTTTTAAATACCTCCAGGGATGGTGACTCAACCACTTCCCTGGGCAGCCTGTTCCAATGTTTAACCACTCTTTCAGTAAAGAAATTTTTCCTTACATCCAATCTAAACCTCCCCGGCGCAACTTGAGGCCATTTCCTCTCGTCCTATCGCTAGTTGCTTGGGAGAAGAGACCAACACCCACCTCACTACAATTTCTGACATTTCATGATATAAAAAGCAGTCAATCAGCTGCATTGTAACAAGGCTATATATTCAAGTTAAAAACCTCAGCATCTGCTGTAGTTTCAGGTGCATAGCACCTAGATCTGTTATGGTCTCTCTTCTGTTATGACAGTCATTGGATATACTCATCTTTCTGGGTGAATGAACTCTTACACATTCCTTGTACATATCAGGCAACTAGGGGAAGCAAAAAGAAAAGAAATGACCCTAGGGTTGAAGTGAAGCTCCGACAGAGCTGCTGAAATTTGCAGTTCACGATGACACAGTAAAATTAGAGGGATGAGTTTTCCATACCGGTGAGGAAGCAAGAACATTGTTCTGCACATCTACCAGTAGGCATCAAGCAGCTGGCTGTGAGACATGTTGATGATGGGAAAAAGAATTTGAGCTGACTGCAAAACATGGAGGAAAAGTTATCTTTCTTCCCTCTTATTAATGAACAGGAAATAGACAATGCTTGGTAGCCATCTGATACCTGCCAACCCTCCTAGAGACATAAGAAGAACACAGCAATATTTCCACATGTCTACCCAGGATCAACCTGTGACTCAGAGAACCTTGGTCCATAAAAATCCTTTTATTGACATAGCTGCTCTCCCACTTCTGTGTTAGTTTAGCTATGCTAACATTCTCTGTGCTGGCATCCCAAATCTCTTCTAATAGTTCAACAATTTTCCTCTGCATTCAGGAAAGAAAGGAGCTTCTTCAAGCCCCTTTATTCTTTTGGATGCTTGCTCAGTCCACCTCTTATGTGAGCTCAGGAAACAGCTGAACCATTTCTTCTGGCATGCAGAGCAAGCTTTCTGAGACTAAGACCTGCAACCCCCAACTGCAAATAGCAAGCACTGAGTTGTTCATGTGAGCAAGCAGGCAGGTTTCCTCTCATATTCTAGGTAATGGAAAAAATGAATAAAAGATAGAACTGCAATAAAAAGGTAGGAAAAAAGCCAAAGGAGACAAATTATAATAATGTAGAGCCTAAATTAACTATAAAAGTTTTACAAGAGCAATAGCTGCCTCTCACCCCTATAAGAATGGAAAGTATAGAGTTTCAGCATGAATTCTTTTCACATTGGAGTTTAAGATTACAGTATAAACCATCCTCTCATAAAATATATATTTAGTAGATCTATGCTGGAATACTTCTGGTGAATAGGTAGTAGGGGAGAGATTGTACAAATGTAGAGCTTGCCCTGGGACTTTAAAGAAATAAATCATCACAATTATATATTTATCAATGCAGACACCCAATCTTAATTCTGAAACTAAATTGATGGAGCACAAACATCTTTCATATTGAAAATTATAATATGGAATAGGAAGCTAGAAATTATTTCACATCCAATTTACATCAAGGATTATGATATGGAAGCTCATTGTACTTGACTATGACTTCATTATATTGTCTGATAAAATAAGTGCATAGTAATCTGCTCTTGATAAACCAGTAACACTTTATTTTTACCAAAACCATCAATGAAAATATCATCTCATTACAGAGATTATCTGTTTATGCATGGATTTGTTATACGACAGGCAAGTTTGGTGTCAGAATAATCCTCTGTTGACTTTAAATTTTTGAGAACCATACTCATAGCTGGCTCTGGAGTAACCTTCCTGTGTACCTAAGGCATTTTCCTGTGATAAGTGTGAGTCCCATCACTGTACAATTGTTCCAGCTGTCTTTGTATGATAACATTACGTAGAAAAGACAATTTGTCACATTCCCTAATGACTTCTGCTATAACCCACTTAAAATATCTACCTAGTTTCAACTTGGTCTCAGTAAATACTGCTTAGAAAATCAGATGCAGAGTGCCTGTTCTTAGCATTGTTGTAGCAGGTCTACAGTGGAAAACACTTTTGAGCTCTATTTTTGGTTCTGTCACTGACTTCTTCAGTGAGGATGAGCAAGTCCTACATTCTCTGCGTGAAGAAGTAGGATGTAATATCCTCATTCTCCCTTTCTCTTTTTCTGCCCCACCTGTCTATCATTTTTAACTGATGTCCACTATATATTAACAGAAAACTGTTGTGTTTTGGTGTTGTTTTTTGTTTTTGTTTTGTTTTGTTTCTCTAGTGTACTGGTTATCGCTGGGATAGAGTTAATTTTCTTCGTAATACCTCATATAGTGCTATGTTTCGGATTTGTGATGAAAACGGTGTTGATAATACAGGGATGTTTTAGTTATTGCTGAACAGTGCTGACATAGCAACATGGCCTTTTCTGCTTCTCATGCTCCACCACCAGCAAGTAGGCTGGGGGTCCACAAGAAGCTGGGAGGGGACACAGCCGGGACAGCTGACCCCAACCAAAGGGATATTCCATACCATATGATGTCGTGCTCAGCAATAAAAGCTGGGCGAAGAAGGAGGAAGGGGGGACGTTTGGAGTGATGGCGTTTGTCTTCCCAAGTAACCATTACACATGATGGAGCCCTGCTTTCCTGGAGATGGCCAAACGCCTGCCTGCCGGTGGGAAGTAGTGAATGAATGCCTTGTTTTGCTTTGCTTGCGTGCGCGGCTTTTGCTTCACCTATTAAACTGTCTTTCAGAGTTTTCTCACTTTTGATTCTTCATCTGATTGTCTTCCCCATCCCAATGCAGGGGGAGGGAGAGGGAGTGAATGAGTGGCTGTGTGGGGCTTAGCTGCTGGCTGGGGTTAAACCACAACATCTAGGCATAAGCTCAGCTGTTATTTATCTATTTCTACAGCAAAACTGTAAAAAATGTAATAGCCCGTTGGTATCTTCCAGTTCTATATGAACAAGAGCAAAAGGACCTGGAAACATGATAAGTTCACAATAATTCTGTAGTTACTGTGAAGAATATTCAATTCATGTGATATCAGTATCACCAGACCTGTGAAACTCTAATGTATCATTTTTTCTATATATTGTAAGCTAATCAAAATGATCACCTGTTCCGAAATCCATAGTAATTTTAAAATGTCACTGAATAACAATGCAAAATTAGCAGCTATGTTCTTAAAATGTCTTCTGTTCTGTGACTCTCTGCTATGCGTTTTGTTTTTACTATCACAACAGTGCCAAACTTATTCACCAAATTTTCACTTTAGACAACAGATGGGCAGACTGCAAAATCTCTTTCTCTGATATATACCTGCTCTCACTAACCTAGTAATTTCCTTAAAATTCTATTTGATAATTCAATTTGCATTTTCAAAGAGAAAAAAAAAGAATCATAAGAAGATGTGTAGATGCTTTCACTATTTTTTTTTCTTCCATAGGAAGGGATAGAGATGGTCACTGAAGTTTCAGCCTCAGAGTTAGATATTGCATGCCAGTTTTGCTTGTAAAATATATGTAACTCTTTTTTTAAAAATATCCCTGTAGCTTAAGAGGGATTCATGCTATCCTCATGGTTATGGTCAGTTATGGATCAACGAAGAAAGGTATGAGACCTTAATCTACCTGTCCATTTGTTCTTAATTCCTGCTCCTTTGCAGAACTGCTGTAAACTCACACACTAAAAACATAAAAGCACTCTGGTGTTCAGTACCTCAGCAGCTCCCAAATTCCTCGAAGCTACAAGCCAAGCTCAGACAATTGATTTCCCAAATAAGTCAAAGAAAGTGCTTCTGCCTAGTTTGTAACTGAGAACTTTTTAACCTAAGGCTGAATGTTCAGGCTGAATTTCATATGTTAAGACCACCAGGGACATGATGAGAAGGTAGCTGCAGTGGAGAATGAAGTTTGTTGTTTTACAAGTAGTCCATTAAATGGCTGAATCAGATAATACAGTTTCAACAGACAGCAACTCCTGAAACAGGAGAGAAATTGCAGTAGTGCTCAGCAGACTGCTCTTAAGAGCGCTGCTATGGCACATTGCAAGAGCATGCCCTCATCACATGAACTTTTCTAAACAACCTGTGCTGTGCCCTGACATAATATCTGAAAGCCTTCAACATAAAATCAACATGTTCCTTTTGAACCTATGAATTAGCTAGTGTCTCCTTTTTCAGTCTCATAACTCTGGGTTTTGTTTCAATATGCAAATCCTAGCAAAGCATTCCCAAAGCTGTGGGTATTCAGATCTGAGTTTTTCATTGGGTCCCAAATTCATTTAAAACCCTATTAAAATGTACATTCTGAAGTTCAGTGATTAGGGGTTGTTCTTGCAAGGTGGTGAATACTCTGGCTCTGATTCACCAAAACACATAAGCTTGTACATAACTTTAAGCATGAGTAGTACCTTTGAAGTTCCAGAGAAATTAGATATGAATTTATGTGGTTTATTGGGTCATGTGCATAACATTCAGATCTTGTAGACTCAAGCTGTATACTATATATATATACACACATACATACACACACACACGTAAGAACATACCTATGTATAGTGCATTTAAAAAGTTGGTACTGTAATTTGATTTCATTTTACTGGTAAGATATTCTTGGTATAATTCTACTGAGTGCAAAAATTACTGCTATGCATACACTAGTGTAGGTGTATTTATAATAAAGTCCAGAAATTGTTGAAATAGTCTGCTAGCAATCGTTCACTTCTCATGCAATAACTCTAGCTAAATCTAAACAAAATGAATACTATATTTGAGAGCCTGATTTCAATAAATTTCCCATGTCTGGATATAGGAAATGAAGAGAAATGACGTTTCTATCAAATCAAGACAATGTGTTGTATAAAGCAATACTGAAAAACAAGTCAAACCTACTGCAAGAGAATGTGCACTATACTGGTATCATACTAGGCTGTAGTTTACATTTTGGCAATGACACGTTGAGGATTTGCAAGTATATCAAACACTACATTGTAAGATTTATCTAAATGATTTTAGCTACATATGTTTTTTAGCTCCTGTAAGGCCAGCTTCTCAGCCTAGATACGATATTGTTCAGCTTTTATAATGCCACTTATGCCGTTCACTGTTGTCCTCTACTTACATACTTTACTTCATAAATGTGTATTATTTAAAAAAAATGAAGTGAAACAAAGAAATTTTCATCTTTCAAGGAGTTTGATATCTAATTTTATTTAACTAATTTTAATTTTCTGTCTCCAACAGTCTTCTCTTTTGTTTGCATATTCTTCTTGTTGATTTGTCATAATTAATTAAATATCCTTATTGATTTATATTTTAAAAAATCTACACATTCTTTTCAAACGAATATGAACCCATCTAACATTTGACAGTGACATGAGCTTTCTCCCTGGGAATATCTATTCCTATATCAAACATTTCCAGAGAAAACAGATGTGGATTTTATGTGAGATTTATAGGATTTTCAGTTAGCTGAATTATTTGTTGTCAAATTATCCAACAAATTTAATCTGTTGTGTTCTTCTGAATTATTCATGACCCAGTCATAATTTCTGGAACCATAACATAACATTCATCAAATAATTGGTCCAAATAAATATTAGCTTTTTTATTATTGAACTGATTTTTCAAAGCCACTTTCATTTTAGTCAAATGGCTGGCTCTGGAAAAGAGGGGCAGTGTTAGCCCCTGACAGTCTAGACTCAGTGTTAACAGTGTCACTTGTTGGAGGCCCTACCGGTCCTGAGGCACGGCACAGGGTGCAGAGAACCTCAGGTAGCCTCAGAGCATAAGATGCTCTGTTAGGGGTCTCAGGCAGAAATACAGGCACCTCAGCATGAATCTACCTAGACACAACAAAGCTCATTGCTGATGCACACTGCTCTGTGATGGAAATTCCGATATTTTCCACAGGGTGTAAATAAAAAATTAGGCATACAGAGAAGTCAGCAAACATGAGCAAGAGTCATCTCAATCCCCACATAAAAAAAGTTGAGAAGAGTAAATTTGTGCACTCCAAAAATGAGGTGACTATCTATCAAGATTCACAGTCCTAAATGACCATTAGGATCCTGGGGACACTAATAAGCCATAATGGTCCTGACGAGCCTTGCCTGAGCCCTCCATCCAAACCTTGAGCTATGCTTTAAGTGTGCGTGTCTCCAGTCCTGTTCCTGAATGGCCTGGATTTCCTGGATTCACCTCAGACCTGACTTGTTACCTCACTTTTGCCCAATGTTCACCAGACATTCAATAGGACTCATTGCTGTCTCCAGCTGGCTCTGTTCACCTGGGTCAGATGCTGTGGGACTGTGCTTGGAGTAGTCATTGCCCACCTGCTTTGCGGCCACCCTCAGCTTGCCATCCACGGCCCCTGATACTGCCTGACAACCCCACCCTGAAGGCCACCACACTGTTGCTGTCACATAAGGCAGAAAGACAAAAGGTAGTGAGGAAGCTGCATGCCTGTCTGCCCCGTGTCTTAACTAAGCAGCACCGGAGTGAACGCTTTTGCTCTGACCCTCAAATCTCTGCACTTTGGAATAGTAAGTCGTACATTTGTAATGATGGATACTGCACCCTCCTGGAATGGCACGGAATTTTAGTCTCTGCAATAAGAAACTGGGCTTTGCGTTTTGCTGTTTCACACCAAGTATGTAAAATATTAGAATAGGGTCTGGAATTCAGAAATTCCCCTTTTTTTTGTGATTAACCTGCTGTGAATCTAAAAATTTGCATTCATGTATGTGGTGATTATATGGGTGGTTACAGAGATGGAGCCAACCTTTTCTCTGAGGTGCAGAAAAAAAGGACAAGATGCAGAAAAGGAAATTCCCACTAGATACAAAGAAGAATCCTTCACAGCTGGGGTGGGGGGCAAATATTTGGACAGATTTCTCAAAGAGACTGTATGAGCTCCATCCCTGAAGATAATCAAAACTTGACTGGGAAACATCCCCAACAAACCTAATATAACTTTAAGGCGGGCACTGTTTTAAGTGTGGGTTTGAAAAGGATGACCTCCAGTGATCCCTTCCAGTCTAAATTATGCTGGAATCAAAGATTCTATATTCTTTTTTTTCATTCCTTTTTGCCTCCCAGTGAATGCAGAATTATTTCCTGAAGGACATAACACAAATCCCTTTTAGCATCTTTTTAACTACAGAAAATTGAAGGACAATACAAAGATAACAGCCATCATTACACAATTTTTTTGGAGTAGGGCTGAATTTAAAATTAATTTGTGCAGTTTGTACAATCTAGTCTCCTTTTTCCACATACAGAATTTACTTTCTGTGCAAATGCTGAACTAGGAGTAGTTCATAGTTTATTTGCCTCCACAGCTGATCCCTGACAGTGTAAAAATACGGACTGGAAGAAACAGATAGAAAAGTCTACATTTAAAACCCTACCATATTCTGGCCAGAGGCATAGAAAATCTCACCTAGGGAATGCTAAGATCTGAGATTCAAACAAAGGCTAAAGGGCAGAGACAAACATCCCACAGTTAGTGAGATGAGCCATTTATTACTAATAAAATCTATTTATTTCATTATAGCCTTACTATCTTATGCATGTGTCATGGGTGAATTTGAGTAGGGTGTCCACAAGATGAGAACCACACCACCCTCTGACATAATCTAAAATTTATTTATTGAATAGGGTGGTTATGTCAGGTGGACAGTGATTTCTGTCCTAGGATTTCTGTTCTACAACATGCACTTACTACACATGCACACCGATCAAAGCTTCTCTGATCTGGTTAAAGGTGGGGTGCTCCACAGACCGAAGGTAAGAGGACGTTCACCCTGAGCATGGAATGAGTTGGGTCCTGGCTGGCAGCCAGGCCCCCACATGTAGCAGTTCCACTTTGGACTCAGCCTTCTGCACTGTGTCCAGCATTTGTTCATATATGTGTTTCCCTCCCTAAGGAGCTTCTGTTTTAGCTACTTATTGCTTTCTGAATTATACTGTGGGTGTAAACTGTCAATGGCTGCAGCAATTATGTAGCTTGGTGCTCAATTTCTTTCGCTTTCTTTACATTTGAGGCCAATTAATGGTTGTCACTGGGACTTCTATCACCCTTTGGTCTCCTGCTCCTAATGTACTACAAATGTGTGAAGTTAGTAGCAGTTACAAAAGTTTGTCTATCCTTTCTTTGTTTTCCAACTCATACTAGATTAACCTGGTGAGCAAGAAAGAGGTGGGCAGATGTAATCAAGGTCTCTCTTATCTAAGTGGTGTTTTAGGCTTCACCCCATAAAGTTTGATTCTACATTGATCATGCAAACAAACATCTAATTGACAGAAAAGTGAGACGTATGTATCAAATGATACAAGTCTTTATTTTGGGTTAGGGATCAGGAAAAAAATATTATGTTCTTTAATACCACTGAATGGTTGGGACTTTATAACACCTACAGAGAACTATCAATGGAGTCATAATTACTGAAGATTGCAATCTTAAACAATAAACTGCAGACCAATTAGTAAGCAGATATAGGAATGGATTATTTGGCTCTGTATGTTGTTATTTTTTTAACAGAGCAGTAACCAAAACTAACTCTAGTCCTGTCTCAAGCTGCAGATGTTTTCCTGCTTTTTAATTCTCTCAAGCATTTGTTAGGCTCTAAACCAAAAGCAGGCAGTTTTTTTCCAGGGACTATCCTAGATCCAGGCTAACTTGCTTTCTTTTTCTGCACCCAGGTAAAATGCACTGAAGATTGCCTCTGTAAGTTCTTTAACCTATAAATAACAGGGTTTTTTAAACATTGGAGTTTTGACTTGCTCAGGAGATCAGGTTGTAGGGCTATTGGTGATAGGAGAGTGTTGTGGGTTAACCCCAGCAGGTAGCTAAGCACCACACAGCTGCTCACTCACTCCTTTGCAGTGGGATGGGGGAGAGACGTGAATGGATAAAAGTGAGAAAACTCAAGGGTCCAGATAAAGACAGGTTAATAGGTAAAGCAATAATTGCATGTGCAAGCAAAGCAAGATAACGAATTCATTCATTACTTCCCATTGGCAAGCAGGTGTTCAGCCATTTCCAGGAAAGCAGGGCTCCATCATTTGCAGAGGGACCTGGACAGGCTGGATCGATGGGCCCAGGCCAACTGGATGAGGTTCAACAAGGCCAAGTGCCGGGTCCTGCACTTCGGCCACAACAACCCCATGCAGCGCTACAGGCTTGGGGAAGAGTGGCTGGAAAGCTGCCTGTTGGAA
>NW_008795923.1:122606-156270 GCF_000699145.1 Aptenodytes forsteri | reverse complement strand
GAGTCCCCATCCCTGGAGGTATTTAAAAGACGTGTAGATGAGGCGCTTAGGGACATGGTTTAGTGGGTGGTGGTGTTGGGTCGATGGTTGGACTTGATGATCTTAGAGGTCTTTTCCAACCTCAATGATTCTATGATTCTATGATTCTATGTGTAAATATTGCTTGGGAAGACAGATGCCGTAACTCTGAACATCCTCCCCTTCCTCTTTTCTCCTTCTTCCCCCAACTTTATATGCTGAGCATGATGTCATATGGTATGGACTATCCCTTTGGTCAGTTGGGGTCAGCTGTCCCAGCTGTGTCCCCTCCCAACTTCTTGTGGACCCCCAGCCTACTCGCTGGTGGGGTGGGGTGAGAAGCAGAAAAGGCCTTGACTCTGTGTAAGCGCTGCTCAGCAATAACAAAAACATCCCTGTGTTATCAACACTGTTTTCAGCACAAATCCAAAACATAGCCCCATACTAGCCACTATGAAGAAAATTAACTCCATCCCAGCCAAAACCAGTAGTATTCCTGCACAGGTGACTTTTCCAACAATTATTTTATCTCCTACATCTCTTCCTAGAGTGGCTGTCTCTGTGATTTCTGTACATGGTGATTATAGGCTCTGCTCACTTTCTTTGAGCTAAGGAAAAAAAAGAGAATAGAGAAAATACAATAGTGAGCCTGTGATCTAGTTCCTCCTTCACATCAACTTGTGGAGAGTGTGGAGGCACAGGAACAGATAACTCTGCATACATTCTCCACTGAACAAAGAACATCCTAGGAACCAGTTTTAAATTAATGACTAGACCATATCTCTTGGAATTCTGTTTTGTAGCTAGTTACCTGCCCAAGGTAAGTACCTAAATTGGACCTTTTATTTCCAGTCACAAATTCATAGAATCATAGAATCATAGAATCATTGAGGTTGGAAAAGACCTCTAAGATCATCGAGTCCAACCGTCTACCCAACACCACCATGTCCACTAAACCATGTCCCTAATTGCCTAGTTTAGCTTTCAGCCTTTTGATATTTTCTGTTTATGTCTTTGACTAAACAGTTGATTACTTAATCACTTCATGCACATATTCATTCTTCATAGGCACAAACTTTATCCAAAATTAAAAATCTGCACTTCCATCTGTAAAATAATGACTCTGGAGCATGAACCAGCAAGCACTCTAAAGCATAATAAATGCTAACATGTACTTTTCTTTGTGCACCTATATTGCCAGGTTGAGTATGCTTCTAGGGTCTTTCTTATCTCCTAGTTCTTTGCTGCATGTGATTGTGAAATTGATTACCTTATGTCTGAAGACATATGTGGGACCTATGGTAGCCAAGGCAAGTAGAGGCACACATAGGTCTGTACTAAAGAGCTCAAGCCGCCTCATGTTCTTCCAGAGACCATCAAAGCCAGCCTCTGAATTTGGACTGGACATGTTATAAATTTGGGTCTGAGGTCATAACTAAAATGCTGTAGCTATCAGAAGCATGGCTTTGCTTCTGGAGCACTATGGCTTTTTATTGCTATGATATGTAGGACTAGAAAGAACTAGCCCCAGATTAGTTTTCTATCTAATCAACAGTCCAACTTAAAGAGCATTCCCTGTGTAGGGGCAGTATCCTCTCCAGTCATCTTGGTCTCATGGTCATCAAGACTCATGGTCATCACGACTCATGGTCATCCTTATGCATGGCAACCCTCCTTGTGGCAATCTGGGGTTGCTTTCAGGCTACAGCAAGGCCAGAACTCATACCTCCGCGTGTAGCATATCATTTCAAAAAATATTTTCCAGGCCATGATGCATTTACCGGTACTGATGGGAATCATTTCAAAGTGATATGCTGCTCTAGCAGCATATCTAGCAGTGATATGCAAAGCTCTAGCTTTGCCTGTATGGAAGCTCCTTCCTGAACTGAACACTTCTAAACATGTCATTATTGATGAGTATTACTGACCAGTGCTGTGCTATTTGTTGCTGATGCTTCTGAGAGGTACCTACCTACAAAGGTGTTCCTGTGATTCACAGAATAAATGTCTTCTAATGAGCCAGTTGGTGGTTAATACCAGTCAGCTAAAAACCCCTCTATATTTGATAATATGTGCAACAGTGCTTCCAAATCCCTACCTTGATTTGTTATGCATCCTGGCATTGAAAAGAGCAAAAACAATGAGCCTGGATGTACATATCTGGTTCAAGACTAAGGAAAAATGAGGATGCTTGTTTGTTTGATTGGTTTGGTTTTTTTACTCTTCTTTAGGACCTTTGAAATATTTGAGGAACTTGTGTTGACTTTGAAAAAAATATAGTGAATGCCTAAAATTATTTTTTTAATGTTCCATGTTTAGATAGCCCTGAAAGAAAAGATTATCTTTCTTTTCCTTAACACTTAAAATACACTTAGAAAACCAATTGAATTTTTGTTAAAAATTAAAAGTTTAGAAAGGCAAAATAAGGAAATAAAATGGTGCTAGGAAACTTCCTAACACCTCGTTATCCTGCTACAGATGAGGTAACCCCTTAAGACTGAATTAAGAGTCTGGAGAGATGACTAACTTGATTGTCTGTAGCTGTTTCAGTGTACCTAAAAGTGGCACTGAACATGTGCTTAAATACAGGGACTTTGGAAGAAACAGTAAATACAGGCTTGTTTGGGGGTTTTTTTTTGTTTGTTTGTTTGTTTGTTTGTTTGTTTTTTCTTAAAGAGCCCTTTAAGAGGTTTTGAGGGGTTTCTTGGTTGGGTTTTTTTTTTGGGGGGTGGGGGTTTTCTTTAAAATTTCACTTTAGAGAGATTTCCACATTAAAATACTTCACTGATAGGAGATAAAAGAGCCAACAGCCTAGTTTAATACACAGTACTGCATCCATTTATCTCAGTGGAAATTTTTTACTAGCTTTGAAGGGAACAGTAGCAAGAGCTCAAATATTAGAAAGACTTTATAGTTTAGGCAGACTTCTGTAGTGTGGTAAGATGCATTGGACAGTTAAAATACTGGTCCTAATTATCTCAGAAACTATAAATTTCTTTAATTTGATTCCTTGCCATCATACAGAAGACTCATTTAAGAGGAAAGTATCTGAAATCCATGAGATGATCTGACCTAACTTTTTGAAAATAGTGTGAGTCAGAGTTAAAAGCAACCACTCATCAATGTGTCTTTCTATTTTCTTCCATATCCATAAGGAACAGCTTTGTGAAAATGTGACATAATTTAGAGTTACTGTAACAGTATACTTATGTTTCGTGAGTGTGACTGAATAAGTTTAGTCCTTGCAATTCTAAGGAACTGTTCTTTGCAAATAGTGCTTTCATTCTGAAATGTGACAAGACAGAGAAAGAGTGTTATTTTAAAACTTTTCAAAGACTACAAAAAGGTGGGAGAACTTCTGAGGAAAATCCTTTTTTTAGGTGGGAGAACTTCTGAGGAAAAGTTCCTTTTTTTTTTTTTAAAGTTATTATAACCAATCATGAAAACTAGTTTTCCTCCAGTTATTTCTTTCCCTTTTTTTTCCCCTAAATATGTAACAAGAAAAAATATTGTCTGTAAATTACCTCAGAATGGAAAATCATCTGGACAAAGTTCATTCTTTGTTTTTTATTTAGCAAGTGAAGTGGTGATATATTAGAGCACAACCATCCTATGTTGTCTGTGCTGCTATGTGTGAATGTGATTAGCTAGTTTTAAGCTCAGTCACCTGTGATTTTGCAAACTTTTCCAGTATTCATGAAGACTTATATACATTTTGTAAGCAAACAGATGAACAAATATTTTGCTGTTTGAGGTAATGTGAAGTAGGAGGTTGTGGTGCTGGTGCGCTGGGAGTAGAGAAGCAAAGAGGGTACCGGACTGCTTCTTTTTTGACCCCTCTTTGCTATGCAGTGTAACATTGGAATTCCCATCTATGGACCTGTTTCTTTGAAGTCCTTTGCCTGTCTAGAATAGCAAGAATGAGAATAACCTCATTTAAAAGTACAACATATAGCTTACATCATCATCTCCAACAGAGAACTAGGTATATTCACCTCTCTATTGATTAAAAGGGGATCCAAACCAATCTGCTTATACTACATGCCCAGCTTATGACCTGTTGGTGTGACGAATTCTGCCCTAAATGGGTACCTTACTAAGGCGGGGGCTGCACACTCTGAAGCCAGAATTTCCAAGTGGACAGGGTTCCCAGGGAAACAAGGTGTTCTGCTATAGATATAGTCTAGAGATGCCTGGTTTAATTCTCCATGTTTTAGCTTAATGGCAGCCAAGATATACAGTCTTTGCAATGAACATTCAAGTGCATTTCTGATATTTGAGCCCCTGATCTTAGCTGGTCTCTGGCATGCTATTGTAGCTATTAAACTAATTGGGTTTTTTCCTTCCTCAATAGGGATGAAGAAGATATGGACAAGATTTGTATGGAGCAAAAAAACACTGGAAGACATAACACAATAAAAAAGGAGAAGACAGAAGCAGTGAGAGTAAAATGGAGATCAAAAATGGAAGTGGGAAAAATATGCCAGAAAGAAAGTAGTAAGAGAAAACTGTTTGCTCTTAGAAATCTGCTGTATAAATACAAATGGGACAATAAAATACATGACTAACATACAGAGATGAGGCTAGACTATTCACATAAACTAAAGTTCAGTGTGATGCAGGTATTCACGTTCCCCAGTGGAGTTCACACCACTCCTATCTGAGCCTGGAAAAACTTTATTTCAGCTGAAATAAAAATTATAAAACAGTTTTGGAATAAATATATCAGATCATATTGAATGACCTCTCTTTCCCTGAGGAGGATCCCCTTGGGCAAGAATATAGTACTATAACCTTAAAAATGCTTACTTCATCTCTTCATGATTTTGTGGACTGTCCAAAAGATATTGTGCAGTCCACTTGCACCTGCCAGTGCAGCCCTGGGGGTGGCAAGGTGGACTGTCAGGAGCCCTGCTCTGCACAGCTTCATACAGCAGTGAAACAAGGTTTAAATTTCTCAAAATGCTGTGGTGATCTTTTCCTTATTGACTGAGCTTTGACTCTTTCACCTTATTGTTCCTAAAGTTCCTTTGTTCCTGAGGGAGGGGTGCTGCTGAGATGGTTCTTGTTAACTCATTTTCATGTCTCAAAGCTTTCAAAGTTCTATAGTGGAACAGTTTCATGAGCTGTGTTCCTTGCCACATACAAAGCATGACATATATTGGCAAATAATTTTAATTAAAATCTAGTTTAATGTTTCTGTTTAATTTAAGTAGCAGCTGACATTATTTGTTAAACTGACAGTGTGAGAGAAAGAGGTCAGAAAAAGAAAACTGGTTGCTATTCCTTCTTTTTTATTTGCCAGTTGAACTACTGAAAACGTTAACATTTTAAATCTCTATGTCTCTGGTTATTAAGTAAGAAGTAAATAAGTGAACTGTGAATAGAATTGATTTTCCACCATTGACATGGTCATTAATGCCAATATCACAAGATAACCTCATTAAAATGGCAGTAACCAAAACATAGGTTCTATGTGCTGAGATTTATGTATCTGGCAGAAAATTTCACAGCATCCTTTAGGATTGCTGCTTGAGAAAAGTGACTGGATGTTTCCACTGGCATTTCTCTCAATTTCTACACAACTAATAAAAACCTAGAGACACTGCTGAGCACAGCATGACTTGATCTAGTTGCCATCCTTGATCTGGTTGCCTTATTACAATTTAAAAATAACCTTTGCTTTTTCAGAAAAAAATAAAAGATTCAAACTCTGTTTGAGTTCCTTATATGTATGTCTACTAAATACATTGCTTCCATACCAACATCTCCAAAGGGCTAATCACATTGGGAGTGGATTCATCTCGTTTAGTTGTAAGCATCTACTTCATGGACACCTACACCTGAGATAAATATCTCAGGTTTTCTGAATAGTGAGTAGAAAGAGAGAGATCCCCTTAGAGTACTTCTCATCTGACCTGCTTTCATGGGAGCATCAAAAGCGGAGTATCTGAGTACACTGTGCAATGGCAGATAGGACAATGCAACCAAAACTGAGTGTGATGATGTGTGGTATAGGCTATGGATTGACGAGTAACAGGAGAAAAACACCTGAAGCTGCTGAAAAGCTATATCATGGTATCCACATGGACAGATTTCATTGGCAGCCTGTGCCTATAATTCCCTCCCTCCCTCTTAAGAGAGACTGGGGCGAAGTGTTGTTACATGGACATCCAACATCCAGCACCATGTCGAGGGGGAGGGTGCATGTAATGTACCAGCTGTGTGTTCATACCCAGTCACCAGCCAAAGCATGACAATGAGACTGGTCCGAGGCAGTGTTATGTTTCCCCTAGGCTCTGCTGTGTCAGCCCACTGGTGAGGTAATTGTTGTGGTCTCAGTTTGGTCCGTGTGAGTCTTCCTGTAAAGCTTTTCATGATGCAGCTTATCCCTTACTTGGTCCACTTAGTAAATTGCCCTTGGCAGTGTCATGTTGTCTGGTGTTCTCTTTCTCCTTGTGACACTTATTATAGATGCTTATAGTCAGATAAAATGAATAGCCCCCTAAAGAGGCTTAGCTATGCACTCATGCTGAAAAGATAGCAAAGTGGGTACTTTAGTTACAGATATCTACCTATCAGTGCCCATTCTCCATGTATAGCCATTGTGTGAATGGCAGTGTAATTAATGAGGCATGGACTTGACAGAAGCTTTTTTTTTCCCCCTTATATTTGTTAATGCGATAGGACTTTATCCTTTTCAAAATAGCTGCATTCTTGAACAGAATCATGATGACTACTCCCTACTGCAAGCAAAAACTACAGCTCCTGAAATCTATATGGACTTTCCCTATTCTTATCCACTTCCCTGTTTTGTGTCCCTTGAACTCTTGGTGTGGATATCAGATCCCCAAATAGCTCTCTCTAGTATGGAAATTCCTGTACTCTGGCTAGCAGCCATTGCAAATTAGCCAGAGAATACAGTTCAGGGTAGTCTTTCCATGGTGACCTGTCATCTGTTACCTCCTTCCATTGAAAAAAATTACTCCTGACAAAACCATTGAACAGCAATCCCTCCTCCCAAATGCCCAAACAAACAAAAATGTGTAGGCAAGGAAGCTGATTCATACTGGGCCTTAAAAATACCCCTTTTCTCCAACTGATTAGTCTACTCAGGCTGTACAAGCACTTTACCTTTAATGGAGAAACCAGTCGTTTCAGATTATAAACATAATAATGTTTGATTGGAATACTAAACCTAAAGAAACGAGATCTGAAATGAATTTGGAACAGATTTTTTGTTTGGTTGGTTGGATTTTTTGCTTTGCTTGTTGCAGGGCTTGGGGTTTTCTTTAAAAAAAAACAACATAATTTGGGGTTCTGTTTTCTTTTTTAATTTGGAACACAATTTTGGGAAGAGATTACCAGTCAATGAACAGTGTGGGGAAAATAAACATGTTTTATTTTGTGATGAAAAAGACATTCATCATGTTCTGAAAATGTTTTCACCTCTTCTTTGATACAACATTGAGTCCTATGCTGAAGGAAGAACACTCATGTTATTATGTGTTTGGGTTACCCCTTGATGCCATGTTGTGTGCAGCACTTGCTCAGCTGTATGGTAAGGAGTGTAGGAAGAAGCTGCAACTAGGAAATGGGGATCCCTCCAGAGGACATAGAGTCTATAGAATATGTTTGGCAACATTTTTTTTCCAGGGAAGGCAAGGAGCAGCTGTGTTTACGCAATGTACTTGTAGGCACAACCAGAAAGTCTTGAACATGGGTCAAATGATTAAGCTTAGGGTATAAGTGTGTCAGGTTTATTTCAGTGCTGTTCTGATCCCGTCTTTAAGCTCACTGTCGCCAGCTCAGCCAGCACCAGGATGTGTGTGTATCTGTAAGGGATCTGCACAAGAAAAAAGGTGGCCAGCAATTCACTCTCTCTGAGTTAGAAATGGTATGAAGTCAAAGAAACTCTCCTGGTAGTTTTTCAAAGACAAACTCACAGATGTATATGATTTTGCCATCCAGAAAAAGGTCATGCCTGTGTAAAACAATTCTTAAATAAAACAGGGATAGTTTTCAAATCCACTTCTCTCCCCATTTTCCTTTCCTTTCATCAAATAGCTCTATTTCAATAAACTTTTCTTTAAAATGAAATTTATGCTCTTTTTGTAAAGAATTGTAATTATTTTAAAATGTAAAACAAACACTGGGCTTTTATAGAAGTGGAAGCAATGTTTTGTGTCGTTTGATATTAGCTGTCTCACAGCTGAACCACATACAGAGACTCCTATGATCCTCTATTGTCTTCTATAATCCTTTTTTAGACACCTTTAGGGCTCAGTTCATCAGTTCTATTTTGGATATCTAAATTGAATGGATAATCTGATCTAACATGTCTCCTTTAAAAAATAAAACCCCTAAACAAACTAAAAATCCTATTTAAGATTATCTAGGTTCCCTTTATGTGGACCACCCTTCAAAGCTCCTTTTCTGCTTATTTTCATCATTTAGAATGTAGAAACTAGCATATTATTCTTTCACCAAAAATTAATATCTACAAAAAGCTGCAAGGTTTTGGTAAAAACAGAAGACTACATATCCCATCATATATTTAGGTACAGTAATAGCTTACAGACCAAGGACAATAATATTAATTTGGTTTTCCTGACACAGCCTCCATTTTTGGTTTTGTGGTGTTTTGTTTTGTTTTTTCTTTTTTTTGGGTGGGGTGCAGGGAGACTTTTAACTATAAGGAAAGCATTCGGCCAAAACACTAACTTTTTAGCTTTAACTGGCTACAGTCTTATCCTAGCAAACCTGAAAGACAGAAAGAAAAAGTACTTTCTTTAAAATAACATTTAGATTCTATTACTAAGTTCATGCTGGTTTACCCCATTTATCATTATTAACTGGTGAACTTATATATATCAGTGCAGCCAAATCAAACATGTAAAATATGAATGTTACATGTCCATCCTAAATTTTATTATGTTTTAAATTATTTGATTTTGAAAAGTGAGAAACAAGGTCTTTTTTCTATATATTTTTGCCACATTTTTTCTGTACAATTCCTGTATTTTTATCTTTTTTTTTCCCATTAATTCCAAGTTTTTCCTGTGTACATGTAACTCAAGGAGATTGGATGCTTAGAGAAATTCTGACTGAACGTGGTGGAGATGTATTAACAAAAAACAAAACAATCTCTAAAAAGACCCCAAGCTTAATTTAAAAAGCAAGAATTAGACATTCTGACTAGCATCTGAAAGAAATCTTATTGTAAGGATTTCTGAAATGGGTGCGTGCATCAGAGTCAGACTCTCAGGACCACATAGCTGCTGTGTGCCTGTGAGATGACTGAAGAAGAGTAAGAATCCCCTACAGGGAAAGAAGATACATCAGAAGCACTACAAAATATATGCAACATGATTGACTACTGATTACATTTAAACTGCAAGGTAGGTGACGATACAGACAAAAGGGGGAAAAAGGAGTGTACGGCATAGTTACAGCTAGGGTTATACTGCCATTTCAGCCTATTTACTGAAACGGAATTAAGTGATTGAAGAAATTGTTTTAATCAGGATTTCTTTATCTTTTGTAAAATGAAAGCAATAATTTGGGGGATTAAGATTAACTGAAATTCCTTTTGTTGTATAATATGTATGTCAGTAATTTTGTCTATCTAAACAAATATTTCAGAATAATACTGAATTTCCTTCTAGGAGAGGATCAGTTATGTCAAGCTGCTTCTTGAAGTTTCAATTCAAACTCCACCTGGATCAGAGGATATAATTTGGATCAGTTTATAGTTTTTATAGCAGCTGAAAAGATTGAAATCATCGAAGAGGATGCTAATTGCAATCAAATTAAATTACTGTGTGGATTAGAATTAGGATGCAGAACTCTGGGAGAATGTCTGTTCTGATGCATCCTGCTAGTGACATGTTTTATTTCTGTGTATTAACCAAACATCTCTTGAATATTTTTTCATCCTGATTAATAGTGTGATATTCACGGTGACCCAACCATAGACTGAAGAAAAAAAAATGGTTCTTGCCAGTTGTTAAGGGAGTAGTTTAATTTAAGAATAAGACACATTAGTTATGCAAAATCATGTGTGTGTAAATTCCAGAGTATATACATCAAATCACCCAGCTCACCACTATTGGAATAAATTAAAAAAGATTTTTTTTTTTTTTCCTGAAGTAGTCTTACAAGGTAGCTATGTTTGAAGTGTAGTCTTGGTATTGTCACACAAATAAACACTTAAAGCAATTCTTCTCAATATCTATTGCAAGCCAGAACTGTGGAATTAATTAGTCTGTTCATGGTAGATTTTTTGCATAAAACTTTTGAATCTTCATATAAGGAAGATTTTTCTTTCTTTAATTTACTCTTCTGTTACATTTTTATGTACATCCAAGGGAACATTATACTAAATGAAATGAATGGATGCAAAGAAAAGTTAACTCAAACCAAACTAGAAAACTGTTTCTAGGCAGTTCCAGAGGCAAACAGATGCATATGCACAAGGACTTCAGTAAATGTCAAAAACAAAACCAAAAAGATATTTTTCAAGTTTGGACATCAAATAACCCTCTTTCTTCCATTTAGGGGTGTTTTTCCAACATTGGGAGCAATATTTCCTGAAAGAAACTTCAGGTAACATTTAAATATATTTACAAGCATAAAATGTTTATAAATATATACATTATATACATTATAGAGCATATATAAACAAGCTTACTGTTAAAATCTCCAGACCACGATGGCAACACAAAGTTATGGCAGGTAACATTTAGACTGACAATGGATTTGTCTCTTCTTCTAAACGTAATCAAGAAGTGAAGACATTCTTAGTAATTTGAAACATCAGCCACGGGGGATGCTTCATTTCTCAGACCAAGCCTACAATTGCAACAGACAGTGATTTGATTTTCTTATGTTAATTTTATAAATTGAAATTCTTCTTCAATACTTCTGATATTAGACGTACAATTTCACTGAACAATGAACCTTATGTATTTTTCATAAATCAATCCTCTCATGAAAAAAATTTACACAAACTGTATTCGTTTACAGGGTTTCTATAAACTGGGTTCAAAACTGTTGCTTGGTGTAAGCCTGAACACATAAGATTGCCCACGAGTCTATCTTACCTTTCATGAGCTTCTGTGAGTTTTGTTGCTTTTTTTTTTTAATTTTTAATATTACACAGGTCTGATAAAAGTAAAGAAAAAAAATTTGAAAAATTACAAATTGCTATCCATATGTAGTCCTTCAGAAAGAGAAATTGAACAGACTGCATTGCTAGTAGCTCAAACGTAATTTTTCAAATACCAGTTTTTTGCTCTGGTTTGTAACCTCACATAGGCATGAAATTGAAATACTTCCTTATCAAACTTTATGCATCCATTGCAAGTGTTGTCTGATTTATTCTTGTAAAATTTTTCTCATAAACATTGGCATGCCATCATTGGCCTTTAAATAAACAAACAAACAAACAAACATACCTTTCAAAGGGAGAGAAAAGCAAAAAAAGTATTAAGAATTACATAAACTTTGTCAACAATGATGACAAAAGATGGGGAAACAGCTATTTCTTTATCAACCTTGAATTACTCTTTAATTTTATGACAATCTCCTCTAAGCCTATTGTTCACGGAAATCTTTTTGTCACATACAGCTGAGGTGGGAAGGGAAGTTGAAAATAATCCTTCGTATCTGAGAAAAAAAATCTCAGAAATTTCTCCAAAAGACTTAATTGGTTTTGCAAGTCTCCATAGCTGGGATGCCAGCAGACTTTTCTTATATGGTTAAAGCTATCAGGACAAGGAGGTCAGAATACATCCATGTACTATCCCATCTCCCTATCTGTATTTATCTTTTATCCTCAGCTTACAATAAGGTTATAAATAATTTGGGGACAGGTAATGAATTTCCTCTGTGTTTGCTTAATGACTGTCACAACAGTATTCTTGCCTTCAGATTGCACATGCTATCAAAAAATAAACAATAAATCAGAATAATGGAAGGGAATGTATAAAGGAGATGTATACTAATGACATTATATATAGAAGGAATTACACAACACTGCCTAGATTGCCAGATGACTACCATGGCTTCCAGCTCCCCTCCATTCTTGCTTTTTACTCATGGTAGAATTGCATGGAACACTGGACTGAAGACTGTCACAGAATAAAGCTATCTGAAGTACTATGCTTTCGATGGTTTAAAGGAGTAGGTTGTGTTTTTGTGAGACTCCACAAAAAGATTTGATTATGTTTTCATATATTTTCCAGGTTACAATAAGATGAGTGGTTGGTTTCACCCCCACATCCTCTGAGCTCTGTCCATAGTGATTTTTGTCCTATTTGCGATTCCACCACGGATTAACCTTTAAGAACGCTACATGCATATTTGTAAGAAAAGCACTTCTGCATATGCAGTTGAGATTAGTACAAAGAATCAGTACAAAAATTTCTTTCTTTATAAATGAGGTAGCTGCTATGTCTTCCTCTGAGAAGAGGCCTGAACTCTGGCATTTTTTCCTTCCCACCCCTAAAGGCTTTCCAGAGACCAAATTTTCAGGGAATGCTGAACTGTCTGTAAGTTCTGGGAGAGAAGACAGAATGGATTTTGGGCAGTTTTGATTAAACCTTACGTCATATACTTTTTTATTGTGTTATTGTGCATTTTCATGTAAAGGTGAGGCACTGAAGCATGGGATAGACAACTACTTTAAATTCATTTGAATAGATCAGTATAACACTAAATTTTGCTTTGCTTACTGATTATTTTCTAAATCTCTTAGGGAAAATTGTTTTATCAGGAGACTAGCCAAAGTAAAGGAGAATAAACACACTATCTCAAGAAAATTAATTTCTCATAGATTCCTTTGGAGACTATTGTGTTGTAAAGATATATGAAAAACCCTGTCTATATATATGACACACCCTAGCTATGATGATATAGTTAAAAAATAATATGATATGCTTGATTATGGAAGCCCGCCAGCTCTCAGTGTGGGTTACAGTTATGGATCTGTTTTGACCATTACGCAGCAAATACTAACATCTGGAAATTTGAAGTTCAAAGGTTATTTTTCTCATAAAGCTGAACAAGTATGATTCATAAAAACTCAATGTTGACCTTCAATTTAACTATGTCCTGCTGCTAATATTGTAAAATGCAGGGTGTCTCTTTCCTTGACTTGGTTTGATTTTTATTTTATTGAACTATTTAATCAACTAACATAGAAAGGGGCATTTGAAAATAACCCATTCCTGTGATTATAATGCAGAAACTTGTACAGATAGATTACTAGTGTTTAACACACCTGCATATATTAACCTTTATCATAAAAAAAGCAAAATCTTTTATGATTGCCTAAGAAGCTCCTGACGTTACATATTGCCTGCGGATTTCTTTTCCCTTTGTTATCATCATCTTTCTCATTCATCATACTGTGCTCCTCATCACAGTATACTACTTACAGTTCTATTCTTCCTGAGTTTATAGTGCCTGAAAGAAGACACTATAAAAAACTACATTAGCATAAATTAATCTCATGTTCTAGCTCATGCCTTCGGGCTATGGGGATGTGCAGTAGATTAAATGATTTCCTTAATACTCCTGCACAGCTGGACTCCCTTTCTGCCCATTTTGTAGCTCTGGACTATGTCTGTGTGCTCATATTACCCCTGCTCTGACAAACAAATGTGGTGGGCATTGCACATGCACCTCTATTCAATTCTCCAGGCAGTCTCTAAGTTCTGTACAACATTTCCCCTCTGCATACATGTGATAGGGACTGTATACTACCTGGGATGTGGTACAGCCCAGCAGCTATTGCTAGAACTACATATATTGTCAGGTAATCTGGGAATGCCTAGATGCAAATACTGACCGTCTGATCATAAGTTTCTTCCTTTCCCCATCCTGCCTGTATTCAGCAGTAAATACTTGCCTGAAGTCTAACTTTATTTGTACCACTCCTCTCTTTTCTTCTGTTTGTGGCCTTCTTAAATTAGGAACCTGAGCAAGCAGACCTCCTCACTATTTAACAATGGGAATAGAAAATTAAGGAAAATATCCATAATCACAGGGCTAAGTTAGAAACCCATTCCTTACACTATGTCTGGTTTGGGAGGCAATAATGAGCTTTAGGATGACCAGCTGGGAATGACCAATAAGCTTGGTTTCTTATTTCAACATGCTCTCTTGCCTGTAGATTGTAAATAACCAGGAAATCCTATATTCAAATGGGAATTCTGTGGAAATGAGAACTATCATATACTCCATTTAATCCTCATTTTAATGAGGCATGCATATAATTGAGTTGACAGAACGTTACATTTGCCGCATGGATAAATGATCGATAGCTTGGTCATGCTAAACTTGCCTCCCTACCAAAAACAATTAAAATAAAAGGAAATAAAAACAGAGAGAGAGTTCACTAGCTAATATCTGTATTTATTTCTTTTGAGCAGCAAGAGAGTTTCCCATAAGTACTTTCAAAGAAAAAATATTTTGGAAAGCTAAAGTGTTAAATACAAATCTACATGAGAATGAAAACTGTTACATTTTTAGGATCTGAACTTGAAATTCAATTCGAAGAGCTGAACAGCATTAAAAAAAAACAGGGGTAAAAAGTCCTTGTTGGACTGAAAGGTAGAATGACATGCTTTAACCCATCTTCGACTTCTGTTTTACATTGTTGAATGACAACTCCCTTGGAAAGAAGAGTTTAGAACTGTAGTGCTGACTTAACCTTCATTACATCTCTGTTATAATAGAAAGACAACCTCATTTAGCAGGTTTGACAGTATGCTTTTCAGTATGTTTTGAAACTTTTTCTTTTGACATACTTTCCCTAGCTGAAAAGATGTGCTATGGTTAATGAACAGCTGTATATCTTTTTTTAACATGTACCAGGTGTCTGTCACTTACCATTTGTCAGTCTTCCATTATTACCTGTGAACAAGTGTTCCTAATTAACTATAGCAGGAGGTGCGGGAACTACAAAGGGGTGAGCTGTATGTGGGACACTGTCAGCTTCATTTGTTATAAAGCTAAATATTTGAGGTATTTAAGATCTGAAACTTGATATTCTGTCATGGTATCTTCTGATAGTAATCCTTTATGGCCTGACCTTAGAGACTGTCATAGCTAAACATACAGGAATACTGCAAGACATCCATAGACATGTTAATAGTCTGAGTTATTCATGTTGGAAAATAACATGGTAATAAATATACACTTGTGGTTTATTGTCCCTTTTGTAAATCTATTCTTTCCAAGGTCAGCTGTGACTTAAATAGTCACTAACTATACATTTGTTCGTTTGTTTTGGAAAAAAACCTAGGTAGGGTCCTGTAATTCAGGGGCTTTTAAGTACAGTAAATGAACTGCTTCTAAAACGTACTGAAAAGGTAACTAAAAAAAGCAAGCTTGTAAGTGGGCTTAAATTGGTGGTATTAGGGTCTGAAAGTGTACTTGAAAATTGTGTATGTGGCAGTCTGCAAATTGGAAAAGACTGAAAAAAACCCATAGTCTTTAACCTTACAGTAAGGGAAGAAATACAGCCAGTGTTGTTCTTATGAAGAAAAAGAAGAGAGGAATGAAAATTATGGCCCAGATCCTGCTTGGTTTATTTTTAATTGAACCCCTTTTTACCTCAGTTTGCAACATGTTGATATTTGATGCTGTATAAAAGTTTTGGCTCTGTGTAAGAAAAAATTGGGTTTCTAATGCCAAAACCATATTATATGTAAACCGTTTCCATCATTAAGCAGACCTCTTTATGTGGATCTGCTGCATACATTCATACCTTGATGTAAGCAAGTATTAGTCACAGGTAATGGATGTTTTTTTTCATATTTTTGAAGTATTTTCTTTATGAATGAAGTAAAACCCACTTCATTTGTTATACCTCTGCAATCAATATGCAGTCCATAATTTCCAAGCCTGAATTTTATGATTTTAAACAACTGACTTCTCATTTACTTAATTTTCCTCAACCTTTCTCTCTCTCACTCTTTTCCCCCCCACTTGTTATTTGGGTGAGCATGGAAGAGAAACTGAAAGATAAGTTCCTTGTTTTTTTTATTTTCCTAAGGCAGAAAAATCAACCTTACTTATGAATTGGTTGTATTATATGACTCTCGAATTATACATTTTCATTTCTTTTTCTTTTCAGTCTTTGTTCATTTCCTGGGAGTTTATTTACTCCTACAGAACATACAACTTTTGAAGTACAAAATATAATGAATGAAATGTCAAAGAAATGAAAGCAAATGATTTGTCATTTCCAAGGGGAAAGAAAATTCTCTGCAGCAAGACATACTTACAGACATGGTTGGAACACACAACTAATACAAAAACCTTAAGAGTTTGATGCTGCTTATTTCAATTCCTTATCTTCAAAAAGAAAAATCTTGTCCTCATTTATTCTCTTGAAGTTGATCTTTAGGCATGTGACTAGAAGTAGGATTTAAACTATTATTTTGATGGTAAACCAGTAACCCCTAAAAAACAAGTTAAATAATTATGTTGTTTTCCTAAATAACATAATTTTAATAACAGTAATTATAAATCCTGCTTTTATATCTCATATTATTAAGGACTACATGAGGTAGAGAATGGTTGAAGAAGACTTGAATGTTCTTTGAACATAAAAATTGTATTTAAGAACAAAATCAACCAGAATCTTCTGTGGTAAAAAGTTAAAGATATCCTGATTTTAAAAGCTAATAACTGCTTTTATGTCCACAAAATCTATCTTTATCATATCTAATACTGGAACCCTGATATCAGACAGGGATAACTTGACATAATTGTGTTCCAAATTACATGTGTTCCTTTTCATTATTGCCTCTGATGAGGCAAAGGAACATTTTTTCTGAGAAACGTTTTTGTGTTGATTTCCACACTTTGGAAGAGCCTCACACTACTTTTTGCAAAGTCAGTTAAATCTTGCCTTTTCAATCTTTCTACAAAACTAAATATTTGTGTTCTAACCTGTTGGTGCCTATGATCCCTATGTTTCTTGACAATCATTGTCAAATGCTGCCAGTGTGCCTACAGCATGAGATTAATATTATTCTGTTGCAGTGTTGTCAATCTCTTGTCCTTGGCCCGACCCACTCATCTGCTTGGTTTCTAGAGTGTTTCCCACATAGACCTTCTAATCTATTTCACAATCTTCAAAATACCATGAGGATGCAAATGATAATGTTAATAAATAACTTCACTATGAGCTATTGAGGCTGATCTTTTCTTCAAATAAAAACATTTATTAAGGTAAAACTGTAATGAATTCTATTCCCTAACTTTAGATGTGACATGCAAAACATTTTTTTTTCTCAATTAAAGCATTATCTTCACTGTCTGTCATCAGGTCTTTGATATTTACGTTAACTTTTTGCTATAGGAATATTTAAGATTTTTTTAAAATAATATATATATTTAATATAATTTAGCTTAGGTTTGTGGGGTTTTTTTCTTCCTCCTCCACTCCTTCAAGGGAAAAGGATCTTCTGTGATCATGAGTTGTCTGACTGTGCACCTGCAAGACCTTTAAGCCACTCACCAATTTCAAGGAAATTTGATGAAAAGTTAGAAGTATCAGAGATAATTGGTTTTCTATAATCTTTTTGAAAATCAGTGCTGAGTAAAAACAAGTGAAAGGCTGAATTCAGTCTTCAGGAATTCTGCTTGGCAGCATTTGGAGAGGCAATCAGCAACTGAATTTCACCAGTGAACACATAGCTCCAAATATCTGCAGAGTATAGTGTTTCCTATCTGTAGTCAAATCCTTGGGGGGATTGTAATAGTCACTGGGATTAGAGCTCATAAGCAAGAAAAATACCCACAGAAACCCCAGTTTCCATTGTCACAAAATATTGTCATTCCTTCATGACACAGAACGGCACTGGTTCAGTCTTTGTAAGCAGGATTATGAAACATTTTCCAGAAGAGTTACAGTGTTCACCATATTTTTTTGCACTATTTGTGTCACAGAAGTAATCATGAGTGCATTAAAATGTAATATATTATCCATCTTCATTGATTTTAAATTTCAGCTATCTTCTCTGTTTTTCTACCTATAGTACACAGAGGCTTGTGAGACCCTAAAATTTTATTGTCATAAATTAGGTTTTCATGGGGAAGATTATTTCTAATGGTTAGAGTAGAACCAATGTCTTCCAAATATCGTATGTTAAACCACAGATTTTGAAATATTTTATAACATTTCAGAAAATAAATCATCTTGTTGACACAGTCATCCCATTCCTGTGAAACAGAAATTAAATGATTATTTAAAACCGTTACCTGTTTTTCAAGTCCTCTATGGCCTTATTTATCTCATTCAGCTCAAATGACAAGAAATACTAATCTGTTCACAATGGCAATTCCAAGGAATTACTATTTAATATTCTAACTTTTGTGATTCTTTTTGCCTTGCCTTCACCTGGGAAAATGTGGCCCCATACATTATAAGTTATACCCAGAAGATTTCTATAAATTTCTTATAACTACTCTCACAATAGCTTTTCACAATAGTTTGAATGTTGTCAAGAAAGCCTGTGTAATTTGCTTCCCCAAGCTTGCAAACTCACTCAGAACCATAAAGCTTGCAATCAAGAACAAATAGAAAATTCTGCCACTAAGCCACCAAGCTAGCAATCTGCTAGTAAAATCTATGAGCTCCAAGCATGACAGGAAAGGCTGTTGAAACTATTAAGGCAAAGTTAAGAAGAAAAGCGCTGCTTCATAGCTCCTGGTATGAGAAAACTGAGGGCATGAGTAAGCAGACAAATGAGGAATTATATGGATAAAGGAATATTATGATTAGAAAGATTTTTTAATGTGTATATATACACACATGTTAATTTATTCTTTTGTAGCTCACAAATACTGTCTTGATGCTACACAGACAGTGCAAACATTTGTTTAACATCACAGAAAGTGGGAATATCAGAAAAGAGAAGCTGAGTTTTCAGGGTATGAGATTAATGTACAATATTTAATATACTGCCATTCTAGATATTGTGATGGATTGATTCAATTTGTTGAACTAGAAATATGGGAGTCATCGTGTACAATGCAAAACGTCTTTGAAAATCCACTAGGAATTTGTGAACTGCTACAAACTGCACTTCAGGGAACTGACTGATGTCTCTGCAAGTAAAAAATGAGTTATTGTTTTAGAACCTATGAGGAGACAACACTAGGATCCTAAACCACGTTTTCAACGTTCAGGTTCTTTGGACATTTAGTATTTCTGCAATATCTGAGCTCACTATAGGTTTAATGTGATTAAAAAAAAAAAAAAAAGGAAAAAAAAGCATAGTGAAGTTGTCCACAGTTGTCCACTCATTTCTGAGTGGTAGGAGAAATATAACTATTCAGTTCTTTCCTCTTTTTTCTTATTAAAGTAAAATACACATAAGATCTTTTATTGGACCAATATTTCCTAAAATTTTAAATGAAGTTCAGCCTACATTTGACAAAATCCTATAATTCCAATTAAGTTAACGAAATTATACTGGGTTTGTGTGAATGACCTGGTGTTGGGTGTTATCTTCCCTTTCTTTCCTTATTCTAATATTATCTTGTAATCACTGTTAAATCAATCAAATGTCACCTATTTTAAAGTTGTCTAGCTTTCTGCAGCTTCAGCTGAGACTTGCCTAAGGTATTAAAGCTTGAGTTTTCCTTTTAGATTAATATTTCAACAATACATTTTTTGCAGTGCATTAGCATTAACTACTACTTGAAATCCAAAACTCTATGTCATTACTTGCAATTTATAAACAAAAAAAAAAACAGCCATTTTAGAAATTTCTTAGGTAATAACATAGTGTAAAACTTTCAACACATATTTTGCAAAGAGCTTTTAAAATTTATCAGCAAAAATATCCCTGAATAAAACACAAAGAAGATAACACATCAATAATAACTATGAATATTGTTTTGACAGTTGGTTTTACATAAACAATAAAAAACAGAACAAGAATATAGTATTATGGAGTGCCTGCATTTTGCAGAAAGCACATACTGTGTGATGTTACCTGCCAATGTAATGAGATTTACAATGAAAAATATGAATAGAACTTTGTAAGCCAATTCACCGAGAGAGTACTGAATGCAAAAACTACATAAAAATGCTATTAAGAACATGACGACAGATATAAAGAAGTCTACCACTCTGACTTAGTTTTGGTTAGTTGGACCTAGAAATTGCTTCTTATTTCATAGAATCATAGAATAATAGAATAGTTTGGGTTGGAAGGGACCTTTAAAGGTCATCTAGTTCACCCCCCCCCCGCAACGAGCGGGGCATCTTCAACTAGATCAGGTTGCTCAGAGCCCCGTCCAACCTGACCTTGATTGTTTCTGGGGATGGTGCATCTACTACCTCTCTGGGCAACCTGTTCCAGTGTTTCACCACCCTCATTTCCAAATATGTTGCTTTATATCAGCAGTATAGAAGACTAACTCAAAAATTCTCAGGCTGAGTTGGTCAATGTTTTCCTCATTTAGACTTGAACTATGTGTAAAAATAAATATGTAATGTTTAGGAAAAAGTGGAACCTGATACATGTAGTACATGATTTGGTCTTATTGCAATGCAGAAACTTACTGAAATGAATATTTGCCTTGCTGTGATAGCAGGCCAAACCTACCAACACTGCCTCTAAATTTCAATTATCCTAATCTGTAGAAGGTAGAGAACTACAGACATGTTTGTAAGCAAACTCCTGTAACATAAAATATTCCTTCTATGTGGGCAACATTTTAATACTAGTTAGTGTATGGTTCAATGAAATTTGTTTTCCATTAATGAAATACTAATATTTTAAACAAACATTTGAATGTTATTCTTATGGATCCATGTATTTTTGCTGTTTGTACTCTCTCACTGGTTTCCATTAAAATGATGAATAATATGAATTTAATTTCTAATGGCATCCTATCATAGCGATGTTGAATTTCTTATTGTATATTTTTGGTCAGGTCTTTTATTCCCTTTTGAAATTTCTATAATAATGAATGGATAGTAAAAATCACATCAGTGCAAATCCTGAATGTTCCAAGTCCTTCAGTAAAATGAGTGTTTCTGTTCTGATCTCATATATGAATCACAGATTCTTGCAGGACCTTTACAAGGAATAATTACAGTTGCAGTACTTGTGATGCAATATGAATTTTATGGACATTCTAGTGTGTTTTCTGTGACACTAAATGGTTTGTTTTGAATTAAAGCTATGTTATTGTCATATTTGATAGACTCCCTCAGATCATCTCTGCAATATCCTGGAGATTTGTTATTCAGGTTTGGGGTATTTTGAATTGGATCTCTTGGTTTTAGCAATCGATTTTCTCTTCCACCTAAAAAAGGGACCTGATAACCATACACATCCTGCTTAACTTCTTGGAAGACTTTATTACTTTATATTATAATAATTCCATTGCGTCTTAGAGAATTTGCAGAGAGAAATAGAAATTCCGCAAGTTCGTTCCAGTCCTTTTCCCTTCCTTCCTTGGATTAAATGAATCAACATAACCAACAACTTTCAAAAGAATTGCTGGTTTACAGTTCAATAAAATCCATTTTTACTTTTGACCATTATTCAACATCTTTTGCAATTCACTGAGAAAAGAATGGAAACAACATGTTCTGAGTTACCCAGATGGCACACCTCTTTTGAATGAGTCACAGATACATCACCTCTAATTGTCCATTGCAGGTCAATACCCAAATAAAGAGGGCCTGATCATAGCCAGAATTCATAGGAATTAGGTCTTGGTAGGAAATGAAGAACACTTTACCTCACCTTTATATTCATTATTGAAAGAGCGTGCCCTTGAATCTAAGCAGTGTACTCTCCCAGATCCTTTTCACTCTTCCATGGATACTGGATATTAAATGAATGCAGCAGTTTCCATGGAAGTGTGGAATTCACTCACACTATAAGTAAAGGAATGCATTTAATGACTTGATTTTGTAAAGCAACATGTGTTTTTCTGTTACTGTTTGTCTACCTGTAGCCTAGACAAGGCATCAAATATAGATACTAGTATCTTTGGTGAGACATTTAGTAGTTATATATGTATAAGTACTTGCCTTATTTTTAAAAGAAGAATACACACACCATCGTGGAGATGCAATACAAGAAGAATCCTTTTTCTAAAAAGTACCTCAAACACTGAAGTAAAAATCTGTTCCAAAAAGCAGTTGAAAAGCTAGTTTCCATTTAAAGTCTACCTACCTCTAGAATGAACTGTCATCATATATTATAAGACAGTTTGCATTACATAGTAATTATCCTGCCAAAATGCCTTGGCTTTTTCCTTACTGTCATTGTGGTGGCATGCTTTGGACCTACTATAAACAAAATTTACCTAAAAACATTTATAGGAAGAGGTTACTCTGCATATAAGTCTTCACAATTTATACAACATATTTTATGCTGATTGCCTGTATTACCATATCAAGGAGAAATAATAATTTGAATTAATAACCTTCAGGGCTTCTATCATATTTATTTAACTCTTCAATAAAAATCACAAACACAAACTAACCAAAGTAAGGTAACACAGAAAAAAAAATGGGATTTAGGTGAAACATAGAGAATGGAGAGGATACTACAACTTTGCTGAAAGATTACTTGCCAGATAAATTCCAGCCTTTGATAATTTGATTCAGGTTTGGGTTTGGTTTTTTTCTTGGTTGTTTTTTTTTTTTTAATGGAAGGGTGACAGTTCCTTAAATACAGAGGTATTACTAGTGCAGCTGCAATGAGGAAGAACAGATGATCAAGTCTTGTGGCAGCTGTGTACTTCAGATAATATACTACAGAGATGGATGAATTAGCTCAGAACCATCAGTCTAGAGAGAAAAATATGTGCTCACCCAGGGGACACTTATGTCATAAGCTTTCATAAAACAGGAAAGAGTCTAGACAGATAGTTACACGAAAAGCTCTCCTTTCAGAAAATTTACGTGAAAGATATTATTAGAAAATGAAGGCATCTGATATATTTCATGTAAATCTGGTTCATATTATGTTATTAACAATATTAGTGTCCTACATGTTGTGCACACAGAGTATCATCCCTTTGCTATGCACAGAATTTTGAGGGTATGTCTCAATCACCTGGGAAATTAATATCTTCCAGTGCTATATGAAATGCAAATACTTATAAGAATAGCTACCCTTTTTCAACATTTGCATTTTCAAAGCAATACAAATGATAACATTAAGAAGCCTGCAATTGGCAGTCCTTAAGACTCTAGAAGAAAGAGATATTAAATCTTTCATGTGGCAAAACCAATAAAAAAACAAACAAACAGGGAATACCAGGGATGCCATCTTCATTTTCTGGAAAGATCCCACTTGCTAAAGTTGCATCAGACTCATTCCTCAAGGGAAGTCCTTGAAATAATGGTACATTTGATCTATTGATTTGTCAGACAAGGGGTAAACACACCCCACAGACAAATGGAGTTGATCTACCCTGACATTTCTTCCAGGAGGATCTCAGAGCATGACTTCAGTCACGAATAAAACTGAAGCTAACCTGTCATGGATTGACTACATGGATTAACTGCAGCTGTCATGGATTAACTGCAGCTGGAGCTGGTGAGTATTTATTCTGATGATGTAGTTGCTTATCAAAACTGCTGACTCATGAAAACATAGCTTTTCATAAGGTTAGGGTTAATGATGTTGTTGGGGAGTTTCTCTCAGTGTTAGGATAGAATATCCAATTTAGTAGCAGACTGCAAGGAGGGAGGCAGAATACATTAGTGTATCCTGTTCTTATATGTCACTTTTATTTCTACGCCTGTGCTTTTCCTGTTTCTGGTTGGAAGTTTAGGTTTGTTCCTATCTCACATCCTAGCTGAGGAAACTTAAGGTGTAGTTTATTCTGGGGCAGGTTTTAAACCTCTTCTTTTGCTAAATGCATGTATTTTTGCATAAACAATCTAACCAGAATTACTTCTGTATGATCTCTTGCTTAAGTCACTCACATAAGAGGACTTGACTTCAGTTTTACTAGTCGTCCCCCACCGCCGCCCAAAAAAAACCTCCCAAAAAACTTTGACTTGAAGAATTTTGCAGACCTGTTAAGTTCTATAGTGACTGGAGTATTTTTACATTATTAGAAACAGGTTTCTGAGAAAGGGGTCCTATCTTTCACCCCAGGGTTCAATGAGAGGAAAAAAAATCCTGAAAAGCTTTCTGAGGGAACTGTTCTCAGCCAAGCCATAACCAAGCTTTTGCAATGTCCATCCTGCTTGAGAGCTTTTTCATGCTTTTATTTGGTATTGTAGTTAGCATTATCAAAATAAAATTGTTCTCCCAATAAGTAAAGGAAATGTTTAATCCCAGATTCTTCTAACTGCATCATGGTTTATTAAATTGATTTCATATTTTGTTTAGCTTTTTATTCTATCCAGAGCATATATGGTTTAATACAGTATTTAAAATTAAAAAAAATAATTAGATATTTCATTTTTGGTATAGATTGTAGTTAGCATTATCAAAATAAAATTGTTCTCCCAATAAGTAAAGGAAATGTTTAATCCCAGATTCTTCTAACTGCATCATGGTTTATTAAATTGATTTCATATTTTGTTTAGCTTTTTATTCTATCCAGAGCATATATGGTTTAATACAGTATTTAAAATTAAAAAAAATAATTAGATATTTCATTTTAGGTATAGAATCAGAAAATACATGTCAAGAAAACTCTGAAGTTCTCATCTGAGCATAGTTATGTGGCTAGACCAAGAACTTCAAGATCACAATTCTGTTTGGAATCATAAGGCATTAAAACTGATGCCAAACACTTCATACTTGCCAGCTCAAGGAATACAGCCTCTCTTACATATAAGGATGAATTTTGACTTCAGATGCAATAAATAATTAATATTTTAGAGCTAGGAAAAACTTGGGGAAAAATCCTTAGCACCATTGTGAATAGGGACATTTAATTTGCCCATTATTTTTCTCTGCATGGATGATAGAAATGAGACATAAATTTAATACTCTCCATTTAATATTGCTTCCTACTAAAAATTTAAATAAATAAATCCTAGCTTGGCCATTAGGCAGTTGAGAACTTAAAGGTTAATGGCAGCATGAGGTAATTTACTATGATCCAATCTGTATTATATCTGTATCTGTTACTTTTCCCAGTCATCAATGTAACTGTCATAAAAAAAGCATAGTTCTAATCATTTTACTGTTTTTACCAGAAATGCACGATACAGGCTGTCAAGGCTATTTGGAGTTCAGTATGTGGAGTTCATTGAGAACAATTTCTTATCCTACTGGCTTAGCAGAAGAAAATCGATACATTAATTATGTTTGAAATTTCATGTTCAAATGATTGGAAATTTTCTGATAGAACATAGTCAGAAAATACAGATTCAGTAGCATGTTTTCGGAAACCTATTTGTTTCAACAATTTTTTACAGTCTAGTGCCCTACCGCTTCTACTGATGCACTTGGGTTCTCAGTGTCTGTAGGTATTATGCAACTTCTGTGATGGTTTGTTGTGACTCAGTGGAGTATGGGTTGTTGTGATTCAGTGTTGTCTGGTTGTCAAGTTTAGTCTACCTGAATTAAAATGAAAGCTTAGATGACTTTGGGAACTCTGTTGAGAAGTAACTGCATCTACTGGTCAGGTGTCTGAAAGCCTAGTGATGCTAATATTTCTCTAAGATGGAACATTTTTTCATGGAAATTGTGCTTTCAATACTTAGTAATCCTTTTCTATCCATGGATGCAAGATGATTATGCTATTCTACTGAGGCACTTTATTATTTGGCAGAGTGGGAATGGATTAATTTTGAATTACATCAAAATTAATATCCTAAAGTCAGTTCAGTAAATTGAAATATTTTGTTTCAGGCTTCTTTACTATTTTCTTTTGGGCTTTTTTCTTGCTAGAAAGTCAATATTTTCTACAGAACATTTCAACTTTGTAGAAAATTCCTAAGTAATTCTGATATTATAGAAAACATAAACAAGTTGCACCCTCAAAAAAATCTAAACTTTCACTGTTTTTGGTTGGGGGTTTTTTGTTTGTTTGGTTGGTTTTGGGTTTTTTGGTGTTTTTTTTATTTTTAATAAGAGAGTTATTTTCAGGACAACATTGTAGTGGTGTCAATCTTTCAGTCTTGGGTTTGTACATAGAAGCAGCCTTGGGACAGTGAGGTTTGTGGCAGTGACTAGAGAGTATTATTTTTTTTCACTTTGTAGCATACAGTCCCTTCATAGGGACGACTTATTGTTGGAAAGTGCACTAACCTCATCACTTTATAAGCTTATAGTTGAAGTGGTGAGTACGGACACTTCACCTCTCACAAGATACCCATACTTATCATATGTCTGTACCATAAAGTGCACTAATGAGTAGAACTCACTGAGTTATCTTTCAGTGAGCCAAGTGGCAGCTCCGTAGCTGCATTAGCACAGCCTTATATTTGGGCTCTTTCTGTTGTGAGTTGAAGTAAATAAATCCAGGTGGACCACTGTATTACTGGTACTGTATTGCTGTATTACTATTCAGACTAAACATGAATACTTTTATGTAGTCCTGCATGGAGTCAGATAGGTATACAGATCACTAGGTACTGATAAAATTGGAAATACCAAAAATAATTTGTTAAACTATGTGTTTAGTTGGGGAGCTAGGATATCTTTGTTATGATAATATTTGATTAATTTGGCACTTTGAAGCAGGATGCAGGTAGCTAAAAATGTCGCAGACCCTCCTCAACAGAAGTTAACTAGAGAGTTAACTAAAGAAAAATGTAACTGGTTCTGAGGGCTATAGTTAAGTTTACTGATGAGCATCTGGGGCTGATCTTGGTCTGAAAGATGGAGAGAAAACAGGAGTAGCAGAGTTAAGACAGGACTTTCTTAAGGACAAGGTGTTAGCAAAGACAACCATTAGGGGACACAAGCTGGCTTAATTTACCATGACAGGATAAGAAGATTTCAAGGAAGACAGACAGCTACCTTTGTTTTAAAATCACAGTAAATTACCTTGCTCTAGCTTCAAAATAAGTGGTACTTTAGCATTAAGCAGGATTTCTGATCACAGCCCATAAGCATTCATATGAGGAAGCACTTATGTCCAGTCTCGGTGAAGACTGAGGA
The DNA here is from genome assembly GCF_000699145.1 of Aptenodytes forsteri. Taxonomy (NCBI): domain Eukaryota; kingdom Metazoa; phylum Chordata; class Aves; order Sphenisciformes; family Spheniscidae; genus Aptenodytes; species Aptenodytes forsteri. Next base: position 129,118 of record NW_008795923.1, on the reverse strand, counting down.
TAAATGAAATGCTGGTGGAGGCAGAATTTGGTAACCAAGAAACTACTCAAAGCATGGGATAAATAAGATGTCTTATTACAAGAATGTCAAAAGAATAAGACATGTCCTGAAAGGGTATCCATAGAGGTACAATAAAGAAATCAGAAATATGAAATATATGTTAAGTGTATTATGTTTAATTTTTTTATGAACTGGCTTATTTTAGGTGTGTGCCAGTGCATACAGTTCCATTTAATTTATTGGTTAAAGTAATATTACCTGACAGGTTAAAAACAATCTTAATCCAAACTATGTATTTATCTGTCTCAGCTAAACTCGTATTTAACTCAAAGCCTTGGAAATGCAAACTTGACAGATACTTAATTATATGAAATGTATGAAGATTGGACATAGCAAGAACTGAGTGAGAATGAATTGAATATTTAAAGAATAAATTGGCTTTTTACCTATTTTTAGCAGTGCAATTTGCAGTAATTATAATAAATGAATGTTTGCTAAGATAGTAAAACTATTGGAGTATGTGGTTTCCTAGGAAAAATAATGCATTAAATCTGAGTTGTATCTAACAAAGGTTTTGTTGTTTGTTTGGGTTTGTTTTCTTTTTCGGGGGGTTATTTTGTGGGGGGTAGTGGTTTTTTTCCCTGCAGCTCTTGGGATCAGACTTCTATTAAAGTAAAAATTTAGTTGTTATATAGATTGAAATTTAATACCAACTCATGTAATTTTCATGGAACAAAGGTTGATTGCTCAAATTGCCCAGTAAGCAGAGGGAAGTAAAACATCTGTTACTTGTTTGAATTAATATGCATTTATCAGATAGCACTTCCTGTACGCTATCTTTTTCTGAATCCAATCTTATTTGTAGTTCTGGGAGAAACACTGTAAAGGGGGGACTAACTAGGTGATATTTTGGTACAGCAAATAAAATACTTAAGAAATATAGCTATATTTTGTAAATAAAACCTTGTGGAGTTTAGCTGTGAATAGAGACCAATGTAATTTCTGAAAATAACATTTATACTTGCACTCCATTTGACACTGTTCACCGGACAACAGATCTGAGAGTCAGGCTGATGCAATGCAATTCAGCAAATATACTTCTTTTCACTCTGTTTGCAAGAATGTGTTTAAAGACTGATGCTCCAGCTGAGTGAAAAATTTACATGAAGTGTGGTTAATTAGTATCTCTTTATTCATATGTTCTGACAGTATTAGAATATAGCTTATAGCACGTGTGAACAAAATTGAAGAACCTTCCTAAACATGTTTGAATTTAAATATCTAAGCTCTGCTGCAGTCAAATCCTACTTGATAATGGAGATTTTCTTGTTTCCTGCCTGCTTGTATTGATTTTTAACTGAGTTATCCACCTTTAAGAGGAAACTCAATCTCATTTCTCCTTAAGAAATTTATCCTTAAAATAAAATTTAAAAAGCTAATGAATGGGAGCATGGTCTGTGATTGTGCTTTCCTTGATGTAAGGTGTAAAAAAACCCGACAATTTTGCTGGTGATACTCAAACAGGAAAGAACCAAGGTAAAATGAGGAAGCAGTATGATTCTGGGATTGGTCTAATTAAAGAAGGACTAAGAGAAGAAGATAACAAAACTGATATCAGTTATGCCTTCCAGCTAAGCTTCCTTTCTGACTCAAAACTAAAAGTAACATATAACAATTTAGTCAAAATTAAATAAACCTAAAAAATTCCAGAGATTAAAATATCAAAGAAATAACAATACAAACAGCTGCTACAGGCCACTCTGTCTTCAAATCCCTTAAGACTTTACTAGAGTGTTTATAGAAACGGCACGCCACCTACATTCATACATGGTCATAAACAATTTGTGCTTGGGTCAAGCACCATGTCTCCAGAAAAGCTCCCTCTCTATTAATATTAAAAGAAGAAGAGACAGCTGTGACTATTCAGTCTAAACTACCATGAAAAACCGAAATAGCACTATATAGGAAAAGGCAGTTGAGTAACTAACTTGCTGTAAATTATGTATATGATTAAGTTAGTCCTTTATTCTCCTTCTGGCTTCTCTATAAATAGATTGTGATTTCCTCCCATTTATTTTTCATTAGATTTTACCCTGTAAATATCATTAAAAAGTCTTATTCAATGTATTTACACAGATTATTGCAAATGCAATCAGTGTTGCTTCTATATTCTCCTCGTGACTCAAAGACTTTGTATTCCTTTCATAGTTGCTGTCTTAATTTCAGGACTCACAACTGGCAGATGATATAGCTCTCTATACAAGTCTTTCAATCTGCGCTTCCCTAAAAAGAAAGTCAGGTGGAAATACATTTCCTTTTTTAGTGAACTTAAGCTTACTGCCTATAGGCTTGTTTTTCTTAGTTACTCAGGAAGAAATCCACCAACCACCCAGAGACCCATGTATCATAGAATGAAAGTTACTGTTGCTTTCCCCTTACTGTCTACGTTTGGTGGTCCTGCATGGCTGGCCTTCGTATTTATCCAGTTACCCATTTCCTCCCTAGGGAGAAGATAAATATTTTAAATCAAGAGGCCTTGAAACTCTTGGTACAAAGTGTTCTGGTACCAGCACCAAAGAGCTGGGTAAGAATACATATGGCAGGTCATGCTCATTTTTCTATAGTTCTGGGTGACTCCAAATACTGCTGGACAAATATATGGCTTATTCTTAAGAAGCAGGATGGCTTGGGCTGATATAAGTCCCAGCCAACAAATTAAAAAGGTGATAAAATATTCAGGTCATAAAAAGTTACAGTATAGCACCATTAAGAAAACGGTCCATTTTTTTGTGTGTGTGTGTGTGTGTTTTGTTTTCCTGGGGGTGGCAGAATAGGCTTTTTTTTTTTTAAATAATAAATAAGATTTGTTAAAGATGCCTGATTTCTTATATTATATGTTTTAGGGAATAGAGGTAAATATCTATATGTATTACGTTCACGTACTGTTGAGAGATTAGCTTTACCAGTACATTACATTTAAAAGGATCAACGCTCCTTAATCATCAGTAAGACATGCCCTCAGTCGATTAAGGATGGCTTGCTGATTGATCTCAGACACACTTGTTGATGAAGCGTTTTAATTGAACAGTAGATTTTATAGTTGTCTCCATGGAGAATGATACTAGACTAATATTAAAATTTTCATCATTATTTGGTGTGAATATAACAACATTAGTCAAAAAGGGTGAGAAAAAACATTAAAATGGGCAGAACAGTATTAGGCATTTATACACAATGGTGTAGGTGGAACACAAACATGGTAGGTAGGGATGTACAAATGCAGACAAGGCAACCATACAGACCTGAATGGCCTAATGAGGTTAGTCCAACCCCCTAAAAGTACCTGAGTTTAAAAAAAAATTTCAGATGGGAAATAAGAAATGCAGGTCAGACCAAAAGGCTGTGGACTAGAGCCTGGAAAATTAGAACTTGAAGGTTTTAAAGGATCAATAGTTCATCTTGAGCTCCTAATGTAATTTTATGGAAAAAAAAAGATATTGTGAAGCTTAACTGTATCAAGAAGAATACTGCTAATAAGAGGAGGAGGAGGTGATTTTTTCCTCTGCTTATGGTACAGGGAAACTAATTTTGAAACAGCTATATTTTGATGTCTCTTGAAAAAGAGCATTGATGTTTTTTAAGGAAGTTATTCTCTAGTCCTCAAACAACATGTTCAACATAAACAGTTCAATTCATACTGTTGGCTAAAGAGCAATCGAGAATTGACTTTGTGAGCCTTTCCATCTTTTGGAGAAAGTCACACCAAAATCAAGAGGTAGAAAGTAAAGGTAAATAAGGAATGGATATACGTGAGAAGAACAGGTATCATGCAATATTGGATGTAAAACAATGGGAATTAAGGGAAAGATTTCCAGTAATTTCAATGGCTTCTGAAACTGTTCCTTAGAGACATAAATAGATAACTGCATATCTCTCATATACTTAAGTTGTATTTTCATTTATTTGAACCTGAGCACTTTTTGGTTCAAATTGAAAAATCTTGTTCAGGATCAACATGGACTTTGCTTTGCATTATTCAGAGAGCTGTGAGGGAGGAGAGGTGTTCACTGAATAACAGTGATGGATATAATTAGTTGCAATAGTTACTCTGAGGTTTAATGATGCTTCTAAAATAATAAACAATGTCAACATCATGTGCCACACTTTAAATAATTGATTGCTTAATAGCATTTTGAAGGGAATTCAGTTCTCGTAGAGATCAGCATGAAAGCAAAGAGGATCTTTGATTGCATTTTAGTGTTGACAAGTAATAGTGAGGGACATACCTCCAAAGACTTACGCGTTCATTTTAACTCAGAGATGTATGAAATACTTGACTAAAGCAAACTAAAAAGCTGTTTTGAAAATCCCATTTTATCTGTTATGTTATTTCATCCTTTTTACTTTCAAAAGTTATTGACCTGTGCTAAACTTAAGAGTAGGTATTTTTAATAAAAATCTTTACTTCAGATGGTTCAACTATACTTTCTCTATTTTGTCTATTTCAGTGTTTTGTTTCAAGAAAAAAGTAGGTGTACAGAAAGAAAAGAGACAAGGGGAATAGACTAAAATTTTTAGCAGTAGTAGAGATATTTATTTTTGTCTTATTTCTTAAGTAGTACTGAGGTTTTTTTTTCTTGTTTAAAGTCATGTCACTCAATTTAAGACACTTCCAGGAGAAATGAATATTTCAGTTAATTCAACGTAAAACAGTCATCAGAATGTACAGAAAGCATTCATTTAGCACATCTTTTTTATCTCATTTTTCTTCTTTTCACATGCCACAATTCCTCTAATACATTAACTTTCCGTATCAGACAAAGCACCTTACTCCTGAAAATTCTCTTCGAAGCAGATCTTTCATATCCTCATAATTCAATGTTATTCTTCATGAAAGAGTGGGAGATTATGAACGTGCATTTATTAAATTGTGCAATAGCCATCTAGAATATCATTAAAATGAAACTCCACAAAAGAGGTCTATTTTCTGAAAGGGTATATAATTTTATAATGTAACGTAAGTCAGAGAAAAAAAGGAAACAAAACCAAAACCAAAACCCATACAGTTTCTGATTTTTTTACCTCCATCTTAATAATGTATTTAAAGTAATATTAATTAAACATGTTTGAAAACCAGTGATAAAAATACTGAACTGCTATTATTTTCTAATACTTTTCAGCTATTACATTTTCTATGCTACTTGTGAAAGCATTTTCCTTGCATCAGTTGAGGTAAATCCTGCATCTCCATGTGTATAGGGTCTTCTCCTCTCAGGAGACATTCAGACAGAAGCTTAGAGGGTATATATGTTCATAGAAGTATGCTCTGCATAATCTTGCAGTATAATTTCCTTAATCTGCATTTTTACTCTTAGTTCATTAAATTGACTATCTCGGTGGCAACACATTATGCCACGATGCCTAGAGATCTGTATTTGAAATCAGTCATGAGCTTCCTGTTCCAAAATACAGTACAAGCCAAACAGAACTTGGAAATGACCCCAGGATACCAGTGGAAGGAGAGTGGAGGAGGAAAAAGTTTCATGTCATCTTTAGCAGTGGTCCCTGAGGAAACTGCCTCTTAACGTCCGTAGTGAGAGGAAATAGCCATTACCAACAGCACTGGATGTTTGGATAGGATGACTTTGGGGAAATCTACAGGCTTTGAATAGTGATAAAGAATTGCTGTTCTCATTAGAAATAGATGTGAAAATCCAGAAATGATTCATTGCTACGTAACACCAGGGTACAGCAAGTAAGGTTTGCCAGTAAAATTTTTAGAAATAACAGAATTTTATGCACAGATTTTGGACTCCAATCTGAAGTAGAATTTTTCTGCATCTCATTTAAAATTTCAAAGTTCTACTTGTTTATTTTTCCCCCTTCCCATGAAATTTCTTTTATGATTTTGTAATGAACTTTGGCATACAGTAAGAATAGAACTATTGAGAATTTGTTGCCGGTTGAAGATTGTGTGTTTATTTTTCGTCAAGGGTTTTTTCTTGTCTTCCAAGAGCTGTAGTTTTTAAAGAATAAATGGAAATAAACAGAAATAAAATGGAAGCTATTCAAACTGAAAACTGTAGATATTGAAAGAAATAGTTGTAAAGTCATTAAGCAGTTGAGAGAACCCAAGTTTTGCATTACTTATTTTGAAAATCATTATTTATCTAGAACATAAGTCAAATATTCAGGCAACATTGGCAAGCCTTTCATGATGGGCTGGTGAGTTTTTATCTACCTTACTTTTTGTAAGAAAAGTGAAATGCAGTATATTTGAAAACCTAAGATCGAAAACAATATATGTCTGAGAGGAAAAGTGTTATATTTTCAGTGATCATTAGTAAGGCTCCTGAATATTCTAATTCAAAACTGTTTACAACATAACCAAATATTGCTAAGAAATGCTCACTATTTTGCAAAGTGATTCATAAAACCGTAACATGTATGTGCTTGGGGAAAACAAAACAAAACAAAACAAAAAACCACAACCAATCTGAATTGTATTTTAA
>NW_008795923.1:105853-121313 GCF_000699145.1 Aptenodytes forsteri | reverse complement strand
AAAGAGCTGTAGTTTTTAAAGAATAAATGGAAATAAACAGAAATAAAATGGAAGCTATTCAAACTGAAAACTGTAGATATTGAAAGAAATAGTTGTAAAGTCATTAAGCAGTTGAGAGAACCCAAGTTTTGCATGACTTATTTTGAAAATCATTATTTATCTAGAACATAAGTCAAATATTCAGGCAACATTGGCAAGCCTTTCATGATGGGCTGGTGAGTTTTTATCTACCTTACTTTTTGTAAGAAAAGTGAAATGCAGTATATTTGAAAACCTAAGATCGAAAACAATCTATGTCTGAGAGGAAAAGTGTTATATTTTCAGTGATCATTAGTAAGGCTCCTGAATATTCTAATTCAAAACTGTTTACAACATAACCAAATTCTGCTAAGAAATGCTCACTATTTTGCAAAGTGATTCATAAAACCGTAACATGTATGTGCTTGGGGAAAACAAAACAAAACAAAACAAAAAACCACAACCAATCTGAATTGTATTTTTCAGCTTCAAAATGGTACTTTCAGTGTTCCTACTTCAGTGAGCAGTTTCCAGGGAGAGAGAGAATACATTTTTCTGTGAACTAGTTGTCTGATGCATTCCTGAAATATAAATTTATATTCACTTCTCAGCTATTAATTATTTAATTATTCATTCCTTTACAATGAATAAAATCAAGACTGTATCACCCATGATACATTCAGCTGGAGAATACAATTTTTCAAAATAGATGTGTGAAGCTAGGTTTCCAAATGTATTTTTAGACATCAACATACGGGTTTTGATACTTAGAAATACCAAGAATTCAGCAACCTCCTGCAAGAATTTATGAGAGCTCTTCGAAGCTCAGTATTTCGGAAAGTCTGGCTTACAAAATGCATGTCTAAATTTAGTTCTGGAGCTTGTTTTAAGTCAGTGATTAAAAAAAAAAAAGGTGTTGACTGATATGTTGCATTGCATAGATATGTATTTTATGCCCCATTTCCCCAGACTAATTTTTCTCAGGTTTTTGGTTCTCCTTTCCAATGTTGTTGTAAAAAGAAGCTTCATTGTTACCCTTATAGCTTGAAAGTATTTGAAAGGAAAGCAAAAAATACAGCGAACTTTCAAACTGAGAATGTCCATTCATTTTAAAATGGAATTTCAGATGCCAGAATTTGCAGTCATATTCCATCTTACCATCACACTATATATCATTTGCTTCATCTTGTAAGAACTAACTACTTCCAGAAGGTGTTGAGGACTTTTTGCCCTTGTGATATCAATAGGACATAGCATGTGGAAGACAGTTTTTCAAACATATCTTAAGCATGAAAAGATGTATCTAGGTATTTCAACAGAAGTTTGGTGCTTTACTTCAAATTTTAAGATTATACCTTGATTGCTTCCCTGAAAACTCAAAAGTGTGCCTAAATTGTATGCACAATTCATGCTGGAGCGCCTCTTAATACACCAGGGCACTGGACCACTGCCCATGAAGATTTATTAATTGTTATTCAACTTGATTTTGTGAAAACAAACTAACATTGGAGTATTTTGTTTCCAAAGAAAATACTGAGGAAAAATGGCAAGAAATTACACTGGACAGTGCACTGGGAAATTAGAAGAGGCAAGGAAAGTGCTTCATATACTGATCTTTGAAACGCAGAAGCCAGTAATGCAACATTTCAAAGCTGCTGAACCTAAACTGGGTGGAAGGCAGTCTCATTCTTAGCAAGATATTGCCATCTACCTGTAGGATTGATAACACTGATCAATTTGTAGTACCTTAATATCACAGTTACTTCAAGAGTTAGCGTACTATTGACTGGCAGCATGAAAGCAGCAGTTCTAGAGAAGCCTGAACTGGCATCAGTACTGAGCCTGGTGGGGCTGACTCTGCAAGGACTGGTTGCACCTTTCTCCTTCAAATAATTTCAAACCCAAGTCTTTTAACACAGTTATATTAGTCTTGTGCTAATGGGAAAACCCTAAAGAGCATCAAAGAGGAAGGAATATGTCTTTATTAGAGTGGGACTTCTTTTTGCACATGGCCTCAAGTTGCGCCAGGGGAGGTTTAGATTGGACATGAGGAAAAATTTCCTTACTGAAAGAGTGGTTAAACATTGGAACAGGCTGCCCAGGGAAGTGGTGGAGTCCCCATCCCTGGAAGTATTTAAAAGACGTGTAGATGAGGTGCTTAGGGACATGGTTTAGTGGGCATGGTGGTGTTGGGTTGACGGTTGGACTGGATGATCTTAGAGGTCTTTTCCAACCTTAGTGATTCTGTGATTCTATGATTCTGTAACACAGACTGAGGCCTTTCTTATAACTAGGCCATCTTCATAACCATGAAAGCAAGGAAACAACCTTTCACAGCTGAATTAAAATCTTCCTTATGTCTCTGTGTATTCAGTTTAAAATCATAACTCTATGATCGGTGGTTCTTCTTAAACATGATGAACAATGAGTTTAAATGGGACTCCTATGCCAGGGCTGTGGTATATTATTGTTAGCTGTGCTACATTTGCACAAGGATTTCTTAATGCATGAGAGGGCTCCACTTTAAAGTTTCAGCATGGTTTTGAAGCAAATCCCCTGACCATCCCCATTTATTGTGCTTTGGTTTGCACTTGTGAGCACATTAACTGGTTCTCCTTGCGAGGCAAATGAGAACATGTGAACCAATAGGCACAATTAAGAATGTGGTCAGGCAGTCCATAGGAATCAAGCAGAGATAGCTTCATGACTGGTTTTGTTTCTAAAAACCCCTTAGCACTGACTATTTACCTCTATAGACATGCTGCAATTGTCCTGCAGTACTTGCTACTTTTAGAGACCATCTAAAAGAAGCAGACTGAGTAAGCCCTTCTGAGACTGCTTTCACCAAGCTTTCCTTGAACACTGATGGGGAACCATTCTGATTTCCTGCATTTCTCTTTCCATTAACTCTCCGAGATATGAGTGGGTGTGTGAGAGAGCATGCTTTGTTGCTTTCAACCACAGATCAGGAAAGACAGCTACCTCCATCTTAATAATGTATTTAATTTAAAGTTCATGGACAAAATAAGCAACCCAAAATTTAATGCATTATCTCTGGGAAATTTGAACAATTTGGGTAGTGTTTTAAGCTTCTCTGCACAGTTGTAAGTGTTGATTTTTGTCACTCATATGTTCTCCATTGCCATAATACAATGAGATGTACTAAAAGGGGAAATGTTCATGATCTTTTATTTTTTAAATCATTTTGGTAAAGGATCAAAGCCATAAACACTAAATGAATCGTGTGTGTATGTCTTTGTGTGCTTGCATGTGTGTGTGGTTTATCTAGTGTTATAAAATCCCTGCTGTGAAAACTTGATCCCACATAAACAGTGAAAATTGCTGGAAACTATTGCATCTCAGGAAATAATAAAGCTATACGGTTAGGTTGTAATTCATGTTTTTAATATCCGTTACTTAAACAGATATACTCCGGTCAGTTCAGTACAAAGCAGACATTTTCTGATATTAAATAGAGGGTAGCATCCTCAGAAAGCTAGTTAATAAATACAAAGTGAAGAAAAAAACTCATTTGTCTGTCTCAGTGCCTGTGTTCATATAGACTGTTAGTTATTTTAGACAAAATCCTTGACATTTTCTATGTTATACAGCTCTTAACACGCTGTCAGTAAAAAAACCCACACAACAGAACAAAAAAATCCACAAGAAAAAGAATAAAATATTTGTGAATGACCAGTCTGAAGAAAATTTCATAAACTTACACTGTGCAGTCAGAGTATCCTCTGAGAAAACTAGATAACTATTATTGGAAAAAAAACACAGCGGAGAGCATTACAAAAATGCTAAAAAATATGTAAGTTCAAGAGCTAGACATGTTTAGGTGCTGAATAAGAAGGCTGAGATACGGTATGGTGGCTTTTAATAAATGTGTCTGGAGGGTACTGTAGTAGGTACAAAGTTCATACAGACTGTTCATAGTAGGACGGAGTCCTTAGGGATTGTTAGTTATTTTAGGCAAAATCCTTGTTATTTTTCCATGTTATATAGAATTTAATGTATTGCCAGTCCGAAAAACAATGCCAAGGAATAAAATTCAGTGACACTTCTTACCAATACAGCTTATCAAATTCTAAATAGTGGGGGAAAAAACCAACAAAACCCAATCCTTGATTCCTGTTTGTTGGTGCCAATCAAAGCAATACAGGGAGGAAAAAAACCCAGATCACCCAATCCTCAAAAACAGAACCCCAATGCTGGTTTTTTTTTTGGGAAAATGCTCTTCCTCTGTCCTTTCTGCATGCACCAGTGCCCTCAAAGTATATTTTACAAGAGGACAGTGTGTTGCCATGTATATCCCTGGTACTTAAATAAATAACATTGATTACCACAGCATTTTTCACTGAATGTGTGTGCCAAAGACTGCTTGGCACTAAATGTATTTGTACTGAACTGTAATAACCGTTATTTTCAAAATCCAAATCCTCTTAGCTCCAGGATGGATTCCACCTACCCTGGAACCCAAATAAAAGTTAACAATTGTCATTTAACTTTGGAAGTGAATGAAACTGCAAATATATGAAGTGTCTTAAAGCAAAACTGTAATGAAACAAAGTAACAACTAGGTTTCTGAACAGTTGTTCATGGGAACCACCTGGAGTTGCAACAGATTTTAAGAACAGCCTTGATAAATAGAACACGGCAAATCCTTTCTTTGTCTTTTTCAGTACTATCGGGGACAAAAAGGAGATTTCTGCACAAAGACAGAGAAAGTAACTCAGTAGGTAAATGCCAGTCATTGTAGTCACAGGTAGAGCATATACAAAAGCAACTTAGGTAAGCAAGCCAAGTACTCCAGAGGAAACAGACAAAGCAGGAAACGTGACGCAGAAATCGCCCCCTGTCTCCTTAGAAGCATTGACAAAAAAATTACTAACAAAAAGGGTGGTAACAACAAAAATGTTTGCTGTTAGTTCTATTCATTTTATATAAGTAAACAGTCTCTTTCAAAATATAAGGGAGTACCAGAATCTTCAAGGGGAAGATAAGACAGTCCTAACACATCTTAAAAAATCTGGACCAAAAGTAGGATTGGGGAAGATTACTCTCAACTGTGCAACTCCAGTAAGAAAGACACTTTCAAATAGATCATGAAAGAGTATCCAAAAATTTCCTGATTTTTTTTTTAACAAATAGAGCCTTGTATATTGTTATATTAATAGTAATAGGTTTACTGAATAAGGGTATGCATCACCATTAACTTGATTTATCAGATCTCCAGCTACTGATAAGGAAGTCACAAGAAGTTACTGCTGCTGTGGTAAAAAAAGAAAAGATAGTTTGGATAAGATGACTGAGCACAGTAAAATCTAACTTTTCCCCCCCCCGACAGGAATGAAATATAGCCTACACAGGTTTGTGAGGAGGCATGGTGCTGTGTCTCTCTAAGGGAGACATTAAATTCTGTAAGTATATTGGAAAATACAGAAGATTTCTTCACTCCTTCAGTTCCTCAGGAAATTAATTGGCCAATATCCAAATGCTTTTTCATGTATTTAAAAGTATGTTGCAATGGGCTGTTGTTTTGGCACACTGGCTTAGCTCGTGAGCATTGATTCAGGATCAGGTGACATTGTTGATTTAGCTCCTTTCTGAGAATCACCTGTTTTGCAAATGTTTAATAAGGTACAAGAGACATTTACTGAATGGGTGTTAAAGCAGGGTGCCAGTTACATAACTGGAGTTTAATATCTAATTTTTAAATATTGTAAACCTGAAAACAATAAATGTAGAATAATGTAGATCAATCTTTGGAAACAAATTTTCCTTTAATATAGTAGAGAGGATTTTTGATTCTTGACAGTTTAAAGTACAGCTTGCAACAATGGGGGTCATGATGTGTTAATTCTTCTTACAAAAACGGAAAGTATTATCTTGGATATATTATTGTTACAACACAAAATTAATATTTAAAAATAATCAATTTCCATATGTTTCTGACTTGAATTCTTCCCTTGAACAGTTTGCATTTTGACCCTTTGACTTTTTTCCATCAAGTTATCTGTGAAGAAATTGGAAACTGTGAAATTCATCTTTCCATGCTCAAAAAATGATGACCTTCTATATATCTTTCATCTAATCCATTTTACAACTTATGTAAAGTCCTCAATTTTTTAATTGAAAATTATCAGGGAGATTCTTGATGCAGAATAGGGTGTTACTGGAGATAATAAAATTTTGATCTGGTTAGGAAATTTCAGATGGAATGTTTTCCATCAGAAAAGACAGATTTGCCAGAACTGAAACTTGTCAAAACTGTTAGGTTTCATGACAAGAACAGTTTCCTAGAACAAAATGACAGAGACGGGCAAATTGCATAAACTTTCAGAGTAGATTTAATAGCCACAACACTCGTAGGTAATGTAGGAGACTCAGATTCAAATCTCTGTTTTGTGCCTGGTTCAGATCAGGGACTTAAAAAAGAATTTTCCTTCTGGGCTATTAATTTCCTATCATTATTTTTTATTAGCCATGTTAAAATTTAATTGACATTATAACATATATATTAATGAAAACACGGGTGTGCCCTGAAATGAAGTTATGTGGTATTATCCCTAGACTACTGAGTTAGAGTTTTTTGTTGGATCAATGAATACTAAAGAGATAGTAAAAGTTTTCTGACCACAGTGAAATAAGGTTTCAGATGAAACGTTTAATTGCACAGATACAAAGTAAAGAGATGAGTACTTGAAATGTTATTTTCATGAAATATGTCCATGTGCTTAATATATGAATAAACAGAAACAACTACTGAGTTTAAAAGCACAGGCTTTTCAGAACAAGTTAATGTTTACTGATGATCCTAAGTAATGCCCAGTCCAGTCTACAGAATCACTTTTAATGATTTCAGTAGTCTTTTGGATCAGTTCCACTCTCAGCATTGCTTTTCACAACTTTTAAAAAATCAAAAATCAGTGTGAAGGTGAGCAGGGCTTTGGAAATATAAGATGATCTTTTAGATTTTCAAAAACAAACTCTCTGAAGGTTCTTAGGAAGGGTGAGGCAAAATCCAAGGAGTTGTAATGATTAGCAATTAATTAGCTTAAGCTATTCATTCATTTCCAACAATTGCTTTACCTTTCCAGAATTATTTGTAACATGAACATTTGTAACATAAATCATGCCTGACTAATTTAGTGGCCTTCTATGATGGAGTGACTGCATCAATGTACAAAGGAAGAGCCATGGATGTCATCTATCTGGATTTCTGTAAAGCCTTTGATACAGTCCCCCACAACATTCCTGCCACTAAATTGAAGAGACATGGGTTTGATGGATGGACTGTTAGATGGATAAGGAACTGGCTGGATGGCTACATCCAAAGAGTTATGGTCTATGGCTCAATGTCCAAGTGGAAACCAGTAATGGGTGATGTCCCACAAGGGTCTGTACTAGGACAAGGACTATTTAATATCTTCATCAATGACATAGTGGGATAGAGTGTACCTTCAGCAAGTTTGCAGACAACACCAAGCTGAGTGGTGCAGCTGACTTGCTAGAGGGAAGGGATGCCATCCAGAGGGACCTTGACAGGCTGGAGGATGGGCCTGTGCAAGCCCCATGAAGTTCAACAAGGCCAAGTGCAAGGTCCTGCATTGGGGTCGGGACAATCCCCAGTATCAATATAGACTGGGGGATGAACTGATTGAGAGCAGCCCTGTGGAGAAGGACTTGGGGGTATTGGTGGACGAAAAATTGCACATGAGCTGGCAATGTGCACTTACAGCCCAGAAAGCCAACCATATCCTGGGCTTCATAAAAAGAAGTGTGGCCAGCAGGTCGAGGGAGGTGATTCTGCCCCTCTGGAGCGGGTCCGGAGGGGGGCCACAAGAATGATCAGAGGGCTGGAACACCTCTCCCATGAGGAAAGGCTGAGAGAGTTGGGGTTCACCCTTGGAGAAGAGAAGGCTCCAGGGAGACCTTGTGGCCTTTCAATATTATAAAAGGGACTTATAAGAAAGACGGAGAGAGAGTTTTTACCAATGCCTGCAGTGACAGGACAAGGGGTAATGGTTTTAAACTAAAAGAGGGTAGATTTAGATTGAATGTAAGGAAGATATTTTTTACAATGAGGGTGGTGAGACACTGGAACAGGTTGCCCAGAGAAGTTGTAGATGCCCCATCCCTGGAAACATTCAAGGTCAAGTTGGATGGGTCTTTGAGCAACCTGATCTAGTGAAAGATGTCCGTGCTGATGGCAGGGGTGATGGACTAGGTGATCTTTAAAGGTCCCTTCCAACCCAAACCATTCTATGATTCTGTGGTAAGAGCTGTATTTTTTCCCCTTGTGGGTGTAGTACATATATTGCACCTACAGACTGTCGAATACCAGCAATCCTAGCTTGTAGGCCAAGCTGGTTGCACTCCTCCATTGCTCACACAGTACAGATTTCTCAGTTGTATGGCACAGCCTGTTTCAAAGCTGGTGGAAGTCAGCAGAATCAGTTCATGTTGGATCACACAGTGGGTGATAAGGCCCCTTAATGTTCATCTGGTACTGACACTACCTCTCTGAATTTCAATAATCCTCTTTTCATTTTGTGTCTTAAAGAAGAGAGTGCAAGCAAATTGCATCAAAGAGCAGGTGAAGGAATGAAATTTGACAGACTATTATAATCTTGTTACTTTATGGATAACACTAAAATCGCAAAACAGAGCCTGAATCACAGCTGCTTTAATAAATCATTTCTGATTGCATCCACAGGAAGCCAAACAGCAAGCAACCACTCTGCCAGTTTCCAGTTTCAAATTTTCTTTATTACTGTACTTATAAATTTACAGTAACAGCCAAAATTTGCCAAAACCTCTGGAAGCACTCCCATCCCAGCTGTTTCTATGGGAAAGAAACTTCAGGCTTCAGACTAATCATCGGGATTTGATTTTCTATTTGCATCATTTGCCATTTTGCCAGAAACATATATTAGAAAGGTATCCAAAGTAATACTTATTGAATGGTGTGTGTAGATTGAAAAGAGGGAAAATGGAGGAGTTTATTTACTGCACCCTCGTTCCACACAATGCATAGGAAGTCATATAAACCCTACTGCATATCTTGTAATGGGCTGCTGTCCAAAAAAGTGGATGTCAACTAAAGTTACTAAAGGGAGTTTTGGCAAACAGAAGTGCAGTGGCATGCCAGAACCCTCTTTGCCTAGCCTTTGCGTAGGCCGGTGATGTCTGTTCCTATGAGCACAGGCAGCTTGGTGCTTGCTCACTCCAAGAAACAAATTATCTGAAACAGAGCAGGCAGAAGCAAGGGCAATTCCATCTACTACCTCTACACCAATCTTCCAGAATGGAGCAGACTTGCTGTCTTCAGATATGAAACAAAACAGTAGCTTTATTTAATGCATACTGTGTAGTTTTGGGCAAATCTGATGACCTCAGACTTAAGAGAAAGAACAGACTATTTCTTCACATTTTTAACTACTGGGGGCAAAATCTGAGTTCCAGTGCAATATGTTTGCATGTGCAACTGCAGACACTGCTACAAGATGAAGGAACCTGTTTATTAAATGTTTTTAAATCCCCAAAACAGTTTTATAATAATGAGCTAAAAGAAGAGTGTTGTTGGGTAATACAAATCTTTTTGCAATTTCTTTTTTATTATGCACTTGATGAGGTGGCAGATTTATGTTTCCTCATCTAATGCCTCATTCTTTCTTTTAAGACTTCTGAACATCACAGGATGTTGCTACTTTTCTTGTAAAGCTTCATATTATGTACTAGGTTCATTGTATAGACAGTATGCAAAAAATAAACTGTCTGTATATCAGTAAAAAATAAGCAAACAAAATCACCTTTAATAACTATTTTATTTCCCTGTGTTTCTGAAAAACATGACATTCACTGTTGTGCCAGCAGATCTTGCATACTACATTAGATTTGCAGAAATCCCATTTTAGATTTCACAAAACATGGGTAAGGCTCTTAAAGAGCAGGCAAATATCTTCAATATCACAACACTTTTTAGGTGGGTTTCTTTCTATTTCTTTTCTGATTTGTTTTTAATTTCTTTTTTTTGCATTAGTGTTCTCCACAGACTTTTTTTTTTCTTCTTCTGTAATGAAAGCTGAGATTCTCTTATGATCAATATCACTTGTGATTTCTCATGATCTTGATCTCAGACCTTAACTAACCTATAAAATTTGGTAAGATTTGCAATAAAATAAGGAGATTTAGCAACTCTGAAGGTCATCTAGTTCAACCTCTTATTTGAAGTGGGATTGTTGCCAACGTCAGGTCAGGTCAGCAATGATTGTGTCTAGCAGAGCACTGAAAATCTCCAAGGACAGAGGTCCCTTGACCTCCCTAGGCAGTAAGTTCCAATGCTGTGTTATGCTGGTAACTGCACTACCCTATTAATGAATTTTTTTCCAGCCTAAAACTTCAAAGACATAATTTATGGCAATTTCATCTTGTTATGTTGTTTGGTGCTACTACGAAGAGTATAGTTCTGTTGTCTTTGTAGCTGCCCTTCAAATGGCCATAAGCATTTCTTAGATTTCCCCTCAGTCTTCTCTTTTCTGGATTTAACAATCCCTGTTCCCTCATCCTCTCTTCACAGCACATGTGCTCTGCATCCCTGGTCATAATGGCAGCCCTCTGCTGAACTTCTCCAGTTTCTTCATATCCCTCTGGAACTGGATGGAAGGCAAAATTGTACGCAGTTTTCTGGGTGTAACGTCATCAATGCCAAATACAGAGTAGCAGCAGCTTTCCGTTATGTTTTAGCCATATTCCTCTTAACATAGACCAACACATTGTTTGGCTTCTATGCAATGACAGTGCACTGTTCCACCTGGAGTTCACTATAATCCTTAAGCTCTTACCAGCAGTGCTACTGTTTGGCTGTCAGTTCCTAGCCTGTACAAATGCGCAGGATTTTCCATCATAGTTTCTGACTTTGAACTTTGTCTTACCAAAGATCAGGAGGTTTCTGTTGGCCCCAGTCCTCAAATTTTTCAAACTCCCTCTGGACTAAAACTCTGTGCCAACAAGTCCCCTTAGTTTAGAATCATCTACAAATTTGCCTGTGGGTACACTCCGTGCCATCACCCAAGTATCTGATGAAGATGTTGAATACATATGGGGCACAGAATTGACCTCTGGGTCCCTCTGATTGTTTCTGGCTGTCAGCCAAAATCAAGTCAATAATCACTACTATTTGTGCCTGGTGGTCCAGCCAATTTTCATTCCATCTAGTAGTTCATTTTTCCAGTGAGGTCTGTTTTCTCAATTTCCAAATGGGAATGCTGTTAAAGATGGTGTCAAAAGCTTTATTAACAACAAGGTAGAGTATGTCCACCAGTCTCTCCTTATCCAGATAATCACTTGTTTTATGGCAGAAGGTTTTTGTGTTGGTCAAGCCCTTTGTATATTCCTGCCAACTACTCCAGATACACTTATCCTTCTCGTGCTTGGAATAGAACCTAAGAGTAAATGTTTTGTGATCTTTCTAGGGGCTGAGGTGATGCTGATCAGTTCATTCCTTGGACTCACAAGGGCTACTTTGCCTTTTCTAAAGGCAAGATGGGCATAGTGTTAGGTTTTTTTCTAGTTTTTACTAGTCAGACACCTCCCCTCATCACCATAGTTTTTTGCAGATGACAGACAATTGAATTCAAAATTCACAGCAGCCAACTCTTTCAGCTCTCCTGGGTGAATCCCATCTTGTTCCAGGGATTTGCATGTACCCAGCTTGCCTGAGTCTGTTGTGTCCCTGCTGTTCATTGCCCCATACCTTCCTATCTCTTCCCAGGTCACTCTTCTATAAAAACAGATTGTTAATAATCTCAGAATCCTGAATATCTACTACTTTCCTATTTCTCTCTGTGAACCCCTCATGGCTTTTGAGACTCTTGAATCAGAAAATGTCAGGCAAATACCTACAAGAGTACTTAATCCTGAATATCTACTACTTTCCTATTTCTCTCTGTGAACCCCTCATGGCTTTTGAGACTCTTGAATCAGAAAATGTCAGGCAAATACCTACAGAGAGTACTTAATTGGAACCAAATATATCAGACCTGCTACCACCTGCTACTGTCACATTTTCTGCTAGTCTCACTCAAAAAAGGAAACTGTAGATCTCCAGTGTGGTATAGGCAAGAGACAGAGGCACAGGAAGATGCTAAAATCCCTTTCCTTAGAATAACAGCAGTTTTTCATCCAAGGAATTTGCTAGTGGTGCACAGGGGAATGGTATATCTGAATATACAACAAAAGTAGGCCAGCAGTTGTTTTGGTATGACAGGGACTTCTCTTATCTTTAGAACATATGTACATTTGGACTAGTTTTGGTTTAAAAGTAATGTATTTATTTCGAGCTTGGTATCTATGAAATTTGACAGAGGAGGAAAAAAAAAAACAAACCTGCACAGGCTTGAACCTGCATCAGTAATTAGAAAGACATGGGTAGTAAAGAGAAATAGGATTGGTCTTTTTCAAAGATGTGACTGTTGTCTAGCAAAATTTCAAATAGGCATGACATTTAAATACATGTCAGATATTTATTGTAAGCATACAGTAAATGAGTGTTCTGGTTTTCTACTATAGATATATGTAATGGCAGATGGAAGGCACTTCCTATTACAGAATTCGAGAGAAAAAAATTTGCTGAATCAATGCATTGAATTATATGGAACAGTGTGCATTGTCAGCATTAGTGATGGTTTTACATAAACATTGAGAATCAGAAAATAACATTTCCATTTCTTGATATATTTAAAATGACCATTAGAGCTGTTCATTTTAATTCAGAAAATACATCAGATACAGTTTTCAAGGAAAAAAAAAAGTTCATTACTAAGTTCTCCTTATTGTTGTGTCAGATGTCTTTCTATGTTTCTGTCTTTGGTAACTTCAGTTAGGCTCATTCAAGCATATGTCAAAGAAGAAAACTATTGTAAAACATGAATTCAGCAAATGGGAAATACTGCCAATGGAAATAGAAAGCAGTACAACTATAACACTGTGGCAAATTGGAAGTTAACAATTCAGCGGCTGTTCTCTGATCCCCGTATTAAAATTGGGTTTTTTACTAACAAATTGGATTACTCTCTCCACCCAAATCTCCTTCCCCCTCCTTCCCACTCACCCCATGTACAGGAAATAAAAGTTAATTTAACCCTGTTGTTAGGAAGTGGAGCTCATTTATAAATTAAACTGGGTGGTAATTTGGCTTTAACTTAGAGAATATGTATCAGAAAAGTATATTTGTTGGATTTTGTTTTCTATAACTCAGCATAAATACCGAGCTTTCATTTTAAAAACAAAAAATTTGCGAGAAATAAGTTGAAAGGCAACTTAAAAGTTATAAATAATTACAGCCAGCTGAGTAATTTACATAATTACTTTAACTACTTATTTCTGCAAGAACATGATTTCCTCCCACTTATTGGAAGTTGATTATAAAAGGAATTTTTATTAAATTTATTATTTTGAAAATGATACTTAAAACACATTCAGTTTCAGACCACTCAACAAATGATCGTTAAGGTCACAAGAGACATTAGATATTCAAACTGTTCAAGTCTTGTGAAGAAAAAAATCACTAAATAACTTGATTTGCTAAAAAGTAGATAGATGCAGAAACACAAATGTTTCTTTTAATTTTTTTATTCACTTTCTAGTTTGTAATTTCAAATTTCTCACTGCACTCATCATGTCTATGAATAAACCTGTCATGAAACAATTGAAAATCTTACTAAACTACAGAACTCCAGGAGTCAGGTCTTAAACAAAGACCTGTAAAGTTGGTAGTTGTAGTCCCACAGAAGTCAGTGGCAAATTTTCCACTGTCATCAACAGGGCCATGGTTTTACCACATATAGTACAATATTTGCAATAATGTGAAATGGAGACAGTTGCACATTTTGCATTGTTATTGATTCCTGACCAGTTGATACTATTACTAGGAGACCTTACAGTAGTCATTGTGGCACTGAATCTTTTACAGAGTGAAGAAGGTTGATGAGAGGTATCAGGTAAACAGCACCAGAAAATTTTATAAACTGCTACAGGTTTTCCTTTCTAGGTCACATAGCTTGCCCAAAGCAATGTTGATGGAAAAAAATAGGCTTCTGTAAAATTTATTGGCTGGGTACAGAGTTTAAATGTAATGTGTCAGAGTACTGTGAAGTAATTGTGTGTGCATGCCTGGTTGTAGTTGTGAAGGATGCAGTCAGACTCTTGTCTGGCTCACTTAATTGCCTCTGTGTCAAGAGTCTGAGGGATTTGGGATTCTTACTACCCCAAACATTATCTCATTCCAAATAAATTATAACCTTTCTGGTGTGAGCCATCAAGTGTGCAAGCTTAATATTCACTTTCTAGGAGTATCAGTGCAACTGTTTATACAGCTCTAGAAATTACTCAGCTTAGATTTTAATGGTGTGGGTTTGGAGTAGAGAGAAAATGCTTTTTGGTTTCTTGGGAAACAAGTCTATTTTGGTTCAAGGATGAATGTTAATACAATAATTTCATTACTGTGCTTCCTAGACGAATAGTAATTTGTTAGAGGATTAAAAAGAATTTAGCATATTGCATGGCATGTAGCTGTATAAATTTAATGCCAGGAACTGAATCATAGGGTTGTGCAATGTAAGCCTTGTGTGTTAGCAATGAAGTGAGATTAGTTTAAATATAATGATTCAAACTGAGGACATATCTATTTTATGTCACATTCATGTACATTGTAAGCAGTAGTTCAGAGGCATATTTGTCATAAAGGTACTTTATTATTAGTGACCTAAGACGAGGTACACATGAAATCAGATTTAGTTTAGTTCAAATCAGTGTTTTCACATGCTTTCAAAAGAGTTTTTAAAATGTCTCACTCAGAGGTCCTTTCTGCATTAGAAATGTTACGTACTTTGGACTGGAGTAGAGGAATGTTGATGAAATGATAAATTAGCAAGCATGACTTTGCAGTCAGTATAGACCAAGGAGAGTTCGTGTTGACAGAAAACTTACAAGAATACAGCCATACTAGATCACGCCAAAGATTTATCTAGTCCAGTATTCCATCTTAGAAAAAAAACTATAGTGGATGCATTCAGTGTAATCCCCTAGTGATACTTCCCCAGATAAATCCTTCCAGAAATCTGCAGTTTTAGTATTTTCTGAGCTATAGACCATATCATTGTGTTTAACTGTATTTGATAGAATTTTCTTCCAGGAATATTCCTAAGTCTTTTTAAATCTATGTTTTGGCATTAACAATATCCTATGGAAAAGACTTCCATAGTTTTATCATGTATTGCACTTCCTTGTGTTTATTTTAAATCTGCTATTTAATAATACTCAGCCTAATTTACATTCACAGAAGATTATGATGAGCATCAAGTCATCCAATCCAAATTACTTCATAGTCAAGAACAATGAACAGCACTTCCATGATTTTTTTGCACTACATATCTTG
>NW_008795923.1:60995-105706 GCF_000699145.1 Aptenodytes forsteri | reverse complement strand
AAACAGCCAAAACCAAATATTTTCACAAAAATAAAAAGTCCATCATTTTTAATAATAACACTTTCTAAATCTTGCTTGTAAGATATTTTGGTATTGCCATTGAAATATGGAACAGGAAACACCTGTTCAGAGCAAGAGAATGCATCATGACCTCTTTGAGATGATAAGGAATTTGAGGAATGCACTAATAAGACTATGTTCAGATGATTGTAAAGTAAGAACTAGGTTGACTCTCAAACTCATTTCTCAGCAGATACCACCTACGGTCAAACATTATTTAATGTTTAAGAACTCATCAAAGGCCCCTCAGTTTGAGTTCATTTCAAGGTGATAGTGGTGCCACCCCCTGTTTGGACCACAGCTTAGTTATCAGGCATCAAATTATTCATCAGAAAAAGAACTCAAGTCATTTTCAGCTGAGAGTGACTGAACACTGAAATTTCATATTCTTCTTTAGAATCCTGAACACTACTCTGTGGCACAACTGTGGTCGAGTATACTCTGCAAAAGGAGAGGCACCTTACTAAGCAGCTTTTCTGTAGCTGAGAAAGACAGCTTCATAAGGCTGGAACATGTTAAATAAAAGGGAATCAAACTTTGTAGTCGAGAAGATTCCCCAAGAAAGAAGTCCTGAGATTTCATGTCTGCTGCTCATTCTATTTATACAGATTATCCCAAGACTCTTAAATGAAAAAAACATATGCGATTCTTGGAGGTGGGTGCAGAATGTTTCTTCAGCAGTGAAGGACCATTTGTCACTGGATTACAGGGAGGTCCTTCTTCTTGCTTGCCCTTTCTCTGTTACAAAATAGAGGTTTTGTATTTGTAAGAATCATAGAGCCTAAGTTAATTACCAAAAATAATCTAAACCAGGCTTGTAGAAGAGGAGCATGTGAACAGGACATATTAATCAGCACTCAGCAGCTGGTGCAGGATAGGACACGTGGGACGCCCAGAGGCACTGCGCAAGGGACTGTGTGGGACTGCTGGAGCTGGTGCTACAATTGCAAAGGTATATCAGGGAGTGTGGTTTCCAACAGAACCTGCAGTGACACCCCCCATGACATGGCTTTGGCCAAGACACAACTCCTGAGGAAGGACAAGGTTGCCCAGGTACTAGGTTGCCAGGAGTGCCTGTGATTTCTCCTGCCCGAGGGCTGACACCCGTGGGATGTGTGCCTTACCAGAGACAGGGGCCTGTCAAGTGAAGGAGCTATGGGAGAAGGTGAGTAGATGGTGTAACATCAGGGAGGACAGGCAGGTCATGGAAAGGATCTTTGCAGAGACCTTGCAGGGGCAAAAAAACCCCAAATCCATATTACATGGAAGGACAGATGGCCTGAGGTTATTCTTAAATGACTGGATATAAATTCCCAAGATGGTGGAGGCTGGACTTAAAGGGAGATTCAGAGAGAGAGAGTACGTAAGTACAAGGAAAAGTGGAAGAATGGGGTGGAACATAGGAGGCTCTCAGGGACAACGTGATGCAGGAGGCTATCACACTTCCCCAAACAAAGCTGTGTATCTGGGTGCCCATCCCAATGCCTGTGCATGAACACATGCAGCATAGGAAACAAACAGGAGAAATTAGAAGTCCTTGTGCACTCACAAATGTATAATCTCATCGTGATCACAGAGACATAGGGGCACATTGGTAGGTATGGGCTTTTTGGGAAAGGCAGGCCAGGAAGACGGGATGGAGATTTGCACTCTGTGCAGAGGAGCACTTGACTATGTGGAGTTTTGCTCTGGGATGAGTGACAAGATAGTAAAGAACTGATAGGTTAAAGAAGAATAGAAACCAACAAGAGGGAAGCTGTCGTGAGCGTCCCCTACAGAGGACCTCCATAAGAGGAGGAAACAGATGAAGTCTTCTTTACGGACTATAGACGAAGAAGCCTCGTGGTTGAAGGCCCTGATATTCATGGGAAATTTTATCTTGATATCTGCTTGACATGCAGGGCACAAACAAGGACACGAGTTTGGCAAGCCAACTAGGGGACGTGCTCTGCAGGACCTGCTGTACATAAACAAGGAAGAACTAGTCAGGAATGTGAAGACTGATGGAAGCCTCCACTATGTATATGATAGTAGAGTTTAAGAACTTGAGAGACAGGGGCAAGGACTGGACAGAATCCTGGGCAACCTGTCCTAGCTGATCCTGCTTCAGCAGGAGAAGTTAGACTTGACAATCTCAAGACATCCCAGCAAACCTCAAATAGTCTGTGATTCTGTGAAGGTGAATAACAGAATTGCAACCCTGGTCTTCAGGAGAGCTGACCTAGGCTTTTTCATGGAAATACTTGGCAGATTCCCCTGCGAGGTAGCCCTGAAGAACAAAAGGGTCCAGCAGAGTTAATTGATTCTCAAGGACCATCTCTTCAGGGCACAAGAATGGTACATCTTGATGTGCAGGAAGGCAAGCAAGCATGGCAGAAGGCCAGCATGAATGAAGAGGGAACTCTGGACTGAAGCAATATAAAAGTATTTTTTGGATGTACACAGTCAGTAAGACAGTGATAGGGCAATAGGACCCTAATAGGACAATAGAGTGCATCTGAGGCTTCTGAAGAGGCTGGCTTATGTTACTAGAGGTGTTCTTCACGGGACAATAACGAGCTGATGTTTAATGTTTTTCATTAACAGCTAAGATGACTAGATGAAAAGCACTTTCAGTAAGTTTGTGGATGACACCGAACTGGGAGCAGTACTTGATACGCTGGAGGGAAAGGTGACTATCCAAAGGGATTTCAACGTGCTGGAAAAAATGGACTAACAGAGACCTCATGAAATTTAGCAATAATGGGGGTGGAATAACCCCCTGCAAGAGGACAGGCCTAACTGGCTTGAAAGCAGCTTTGAGGGAAAGGCCTTCGAAGTCCTGGTGGCCAGCAAGTTGATCATGAGTCAGCAGTGCGCTCTTGCGGTTATGAAAGCTAACTGCATATTGAGCAGCATTAGTAAGACCGTAGCCAGTAAGATGAGAGAAGTGGTTATCCCCATCTATTTGGCACCTGAAACCACATGTTGAGTGCTGCATCGAAATTTAGGCTCCCCAGTACAAGACAGACATTCACAAACTGGAGCGAGCCCAATGGAAGTCTACCAAGAGGGGTGGAGAATATGCCTTATGAGAAGAGTCTGAGAAAATTGGTAGGGTTTTTTTTTTCAGTCTGAGGAATAAGCGTTAGTGAAGTCTTACTGCTGTCTTCAACTACCTAATGGATTGTTATAAAGAAGATGAAGCCATACTCCTCTCAGAAGTACACAGGGAAAATACGAGACTGGGCAAGATCCTGAGAAATCTGATCAAACATTAAACTTAACTCTGCTTTGAGCAGGGCCTTGGATCAGATGACCTCCAGCGATACTTTCCAATCTACTTCATTCTGTGATTTTAAGCTATAGAAAACAATATCTATTGAACAGATCTTAAGTTTCAATGATTCCTGTTACAGCAGTAAGGGCAGAAAAGTTAACTTTTAAGAACACAAAAAATTTTAGGAACCTTTTCTTTCTTTACCCATGTTTTTGCTTCTAGACTTTTCCAGCTGTGATTTTATGTGCTCATCTAGAGGTTTCAGGTCTCTTAAACCATACTATACATAAAATTCTGAGAGTTAAATTTCTCTTTCATAAAGGAAATTGTGCTCCTTAGAGGGTCAGTTCTACTGAATATCACAAAACTCACATAAGATAATTTTTTTTTCTGCAAGATGGTGTGTTTTAAAGCTTCAGGTCTGTATGCATTGTCTAGCTGCACTGGGCACAGCTTACACCTCATAAAGCCATAACACTGTTATTTCATTTTTTCCTATGCAGTATGTGTGAATGTGTTCTATTCCTTGGTAAAATTCTGTTTTTCCATTCTGATCCATGGGACATGATTCTGGAACAAATATTAGTTTAAACCTATGATGTAAAGGAGAAAACGATAAAAACAGACCAGCAATAAGCTATAATAAACATTGTAATGTGTTTTATGCTTTCACAGTGCTTCTGGTTTATCAGCCAGTGCAGTTATGGATAGATTAATAGCTGCTGTTTTCAATGTCGTACTCTAACTGAGGGTACTGCTCCGATGAAGGACATACACTGAAGAATAGACAGTTAACAGGATGAGGAGCCACAAATAAGAGTATCTCGGAATACCTATTGCCAATTAACCAAATAACCATTAACAAATTAATCAATATTCAGAATATTGGTTAAAATCAATGTTAATCTGAACTCTTTCTTTTTTCCAATGAACATTAAAAGTGCATTAGAAATGTAGAACTAAGAGCATGCAGTAAATATTCTCTGTGATGACAGCATATATAATTATGCCAATCAAGACTTCAATTCTCAGGCATGTAATTACCTAAACACTAATTTTGAGCAACCTAAACTTGATAAAGACAGTTATGGCAAGAGAGATATCTTCATATCTTTCAGGTTGTGCAACTATCTCTGAGAGCTGCTTCTACACACAGCCCTAGAACTTCCAGGTAATCATTGTTTTGCATGTTTGACATAGAAGGAAAGACATTTGTTTGCTTCTTTCACATTTCTCTGTCCTTACATTTAGATCCTGCTTCTCCCCTTTATGTTCACTTCCCCCCTGCCTTCTCTTTTTCCTGGTACCAGATTATCTGGCTCAAATTTTTTTTGGAGGAAAGCATACAATTGAACATGTATTAATTCCATTAATCTCCATTCAACTGAGGGTAAGGTGGGGGGGAAAAAAGTGGTTGATGTGTTAACATTCATTTAGTATCCAGGTCATTACTACTAAATGAATTTTAAAAAGACACAACCCAAGAGATCTACTTAAGCATTTAGGAATTAAAATGAAGAAAATATACATAATAATATATACTGCTGTCATCTAAAAAAAAATCTAATTTAAAATGGTTTATATAGTGTCCTTATAAAAATGGAACCAGGATTTTACTCTATGCTTTTGCAAGCCTGACATATCCAACTGTTAATATATTTGGATCTTGCCAAAAGGTAATAGCTATGATTATATGGTATAAATTTCACCCTGATTTAGAAAACGCTTTAAGGAGATACATTTCACATGGCACACAGTGACCATGTTCTAAAATCTAAACAGCATCACTGTACAGTAAAAATGAGTTTGGTACTTAGTAGACGGGAACGCAATACTCATTAGGGATTCTGCCAGATGTATCTGTGATCACTTCATTGTGCATTGTTTGGAAAAGAAATCTTCTCATAAAAATAACTGAATTTATTCATCCAGGAAATTTGATTTCAGGGCTTTTGTCAGGGCTGTTGTAATTATTGGAATGGACCCCATGCTGTTAGTGTATAACCTGAATGTGCTTTAATTTTCATTATACTAAACTTTATAAGATTGTATTGACCAAAAATGTATTTTGCATCCATACCTCCAGAATTAGTGAATAAACAGCCCTTAGAGTCTTTCTACTTGTTGTAGCTTTCCACAAAAACAAAAACTAAGATGGGGACTTATGCTGGGGATAAGAAAAATGAAGTGAGAGATATGGGGGGGGAAGCAGCGTTCAGCTAAACTGAAAAGTGATATAGTTCTTTATAATATATAATTAACGTCTGGAATTCATTCCTACAGAAGGAATGGCACAACCTATTAGTGAGGTTGAGAATGTAGCTGACTTTAAATGAATCAGACATTTACGTGAGCCATGGGACCATCCACAGAATTAACCATAGGCAATTCTTTTCCTTTTATTATTATTGTGACAAGGACAGAGTTTCATTGATTCTGAGCATAAGCAGTCACCCAAGAGTGAGAGTTAAAAAATGCATTTCTTCTGAGGAAAGGTTATTCTTTTTCTTCAATTTTTCTTAGACTTTCCCCTAAAGTATGTGGTAGTGGCCACTTGCAGAGAGGGGATATTGGAATTTACAGAGTCGCTGAATTTCTCTGTTTTGATAGCTTTTTTACTTACATGACACATTTTCCATAAATCACGCAGGAATTACATCTTTGCATGACTGTGGTGAACACCGGTCACCTCAGTCACTGTATTTGCAAAAACAGTCTCCACATCTAATAGCTAAAAAGAGCTCTGCAGAGCTAATAGTTCACATACTAATACTCTGGGGATGTGCTTAGGTGTGAGTAGTTCCTTTAGGCTAAAAGTCACATTGTGCAGGGTGAAAGGGTAAGCTAGGACTGGAAATAACTGTGTGAATTACTTCATGAATAGTCTCCTGGCATGAGAGAATGAAACATTCAGCAGCTTCCTGCAACAGATAGGAAACCAATTTGAATAATAAGCTACAAATGGGACTGAACTTTGACAGGTGCATGTTTTGCTAGAGACTGCCTTCTCTAGTTGTTTTTATACAGTATAGTAGTAACAGGAAAAGAAAAGAAAACTCTTAAGATTTAAGCATACAGATTTTAAGTGCTGCCATTAAAATATTTTATTTATCAGCCTGGAAGTGTGTGAAGAGAGATGGAAGCCGATTAAGAGTTTGAAGAGTCTGAAATTTAGAACAGAAGTGTACCAATTTCATTATTAGGTCAAATCTCATTTAATGAACATGGTAATGATTCAGCTAACTCCTGTTCCATGCTCCTTAGTGAACAGAGGTGTCCCTAGCACACTTGCAGCAGTGTGCAGTGCCTCTCCAGCCCACTGAACGACTGCAAGCAGACCACAGGGTAAGCGAAAAGACCGCAGCGTGGAGCAGTGAAGAGGTGCTAGTCCCACTGTGTCAGGCTACAGGCTCAAAGAAGATTCCAGACAGCACTTCACAGCTTCTACCCGCTGTTTGACATTATGAGATGGTCCTCTCCCTCCTGCCCCTTCCTACCACTGCTCTCTCCAACCTCTGATCCACTGAGGATGGAGGAAATATGAGATATAGCTATCTGCATAATCAGCTGCACTGTGTGACACAAGATGATGAAGACGTTTTTAAATTGAAGGTACTGTGCCAGACAGTCAATGATGGACCGTAGCTCTGGCAAACACTTTAACAGTGTACTAACTGGGGTTTTATTTCAGCAAATGAAGCCATTTCCGGAGCCCCTGCTTTGCCTTGGCAAATTAGTCTTGACTGAACTTTCAGATAACAATATAATAAAATTCTCATAGCTTTCTAATCACAAGATTGCTGGGAGGTGGAAATTACTCTAAATTAGTCCCATTAGTCTAAAATGGGACTTAGGTACAAATGTAAGGAAGTAGTTGAGTGGTGGAAAGTTCTGTCATCCTTTGATCACATACCAGCAGGAAGAAAACTGGCAGAAAATGGTACTTCCTTCACTATAGCAGGAGGCTGAATCTCACTTATTGTGAGATACATTTAAGTACTGATTATATAATTACTATATAATGAGCAAACAGTACCCCAAATAATTGTTTTCCTTCTCTTTACAAGATCTTTTATACTTATTTTCAAAAATACCCAATTAAAATAAGTGGAAAAGTTTATTTTGCTGACTTATTTGGGTTTCCTGTGCCAGCTGGTCCCTTCCATGCCACAGCTGTATCGCCTAGGACTGTAAAAACATTTGTTTATGACACTCATTCACTGAAGTTTGCCTTTTTTCATTAACTGCAAGGAGATAAGGATCACCATACATTCCATGTAATCAGAAGCAATGCAAAAAAGTTTCAAATGTTCTCTTTTCTCCTTTACTATCCAATAAAGCTATTGCATACAACTATAGTAACCAGGGATTTGTTTACTGGTTTCTGTGCTTTGGCGTAGGCCTGAAGTAGACATTCATAGAAATTATTCTTCTACTTGGTTACAAAGATCTAAAAATCAACATCAGAGAAATTTTTGAATGACATAGTTTGAACATATCCTGTGATACAACAGTTTGCTACAGTCACTCTGATCGATATTTTTGAGCTACAAATCCCAAAGAGCAGTAAACATTTTGTTTATTGGTATCCACTCCATCCTCTGAAAGTTGCAGGTAGCTGTTATTTCTGTCAGGCTATAATGTTCCATCTCTTTTTACCTTCAAGCTTCATATTTTTTCTTTCAAACCAAGTTGATGCCACAACAGAAGAAATTAGGTTCATTCTTATTTTGAGGAGGAGACCTCTAAATTTTTCTAACACTTTATTTAATCTTAGAAAAGATGCACTATATTGTATCCATTACTTATTGCTCTTTACTGTGATTTAAGAAGCTTTTACATAATTAGCAAGAAGCAAATATCAAAGCTAGATTTAATCTCACCTACCTACACCGTACATGTGTTTGTCTGAGTTGGCCATTTGATTTCTGTTATTATCAATGGAAGGAAAGTTACTATTAGAGTGAAATTTATTTCAGCTTAATACATAAATTTAAACTAGGTCAGATGATTCACAATGCAGAAAAGCCTATTTTTCTTCATTGGCTATAAAAGGATTCTAGACGGCTAAGTCAGATGTAGACATTCAAAGTAAATTGAAACCAATCCCACTTGCATCTGTATTTAACTATATATTCACATATATATCCATACAGGCGTTTGCAGGTTTGCTTTTGCTAGTGCAATCCAGTGCTGACCAACATTTCATGTCTCTGCAGCTAGAACATTATATTTCTTCATGATATTTACACAGTGAAAAGTAAATCCATTTTTGGCACATGTTTTTGCCAGTTCTATTCTTGAGAAATTGTGATGGTTTAGTGGTGGATTTGGCAGTGTTAGGTTTATGGTTGGACTCGATGATCTTAAGGGTCTTTTCCAACCTAAATGATTCTATGATTCTATGGCATTTATGCTTTTAAAAGAATTGTTAGGGAAAGTAAGAAAACCATCACCTGTCTCTTGTAAATAAATGACTAGGAATTTGACAGCTGCCAAATGTAAGTGTACGTGTTGAAATTTGAGGTGATTAAGATAGGAGAAATGTAAGAAATTGCACTGGACAAGTGAGAGGGATGATGGTTTTTTTTCTGGCTGAGAATGCAGTCTACAAGATGCTAGACTGATTATAATCTAAGTGTATTCTTCCTTTTGAGAATAAGTCTTCATTTATGTAGTGAACCTAGTTATTAGCATCAGTGTTCTACTGACGAGTGGTCCAGTGAGACCAACTCCTCTTTCCATTTACATGTGAGAAGGTTTAGTCTGAAAGATCTTGTCATATGAAATTATATATTTTCTTTTACTAATCTATTCCAAATGATTCCTTTACAAGTCCTTTGCTAAAGCCTTGTTTTTCTCATCAATAAAAGAGGGATATCAATACCTTCTTTCTTAAAACACTTTGATAGCTATTGTGTTATATGGGAATAGGACACTATAGCATAATGTGGGGATAATAAACTTAGGGTTTAGAAGACTCAGCAGTATAATCTATCCATCTCATTCATACTGGTGCTTCTCAGGATGAAATACTCTGTAGATGGATAACAATTAGTACAGGACACCAAATCATTACATCTAGCTCTGGATTACATGCTTAACATAAGTGCTTTAACTAAGCTAATTATGAACAGGAAAAATCTCTAAAAGAGCTCAAAGGTCTAGCTTGAGGTAATATGCCAATCAGTGCTAGCTGTCTGACAGACACTTAAAGAACAGCATGTTCATCGTATAGGTACTTTCCTTACATTAAATTAGTTGATATGCAAATGAATTCAACAATAAGAGTAACAATAGGAACAATGAAACCAGAAAACTTCCTGCTCTTGCAAATCATTTTGGTATTGTCTTCTTTTGTTAGTCTCCAAAAAGCCTCATGACAACATCCATGAGATATGATCACAGTCACTTTGGAAACATATAGGGGACTGACCCCACCATCAGCTCATTAGCAAATGACTAACTTGGACTACATTACCTGCTATCTCATTGATGGATGCTGACACATTGTTGGAAGCAGAATAGAAATGAACCAGTCCCATTTAGAAACTCCTTCTTCATCACATTTCTTAATAAAAGGAACGTGATAAAACCTCATAAAACCCTCAAAAAAACTCATAAAAGACTGCCTGGTTTTGGTTGATATCCTATGACTGCTGCAAGCTAACCTGTTTCAGATGTGAGGAGGTAAGACTGAAGCTAACAATCTTTTGGGGGATTAAAACAGAGCTCTCTCCAGCTACATGCTGCTAAGGATGTTGTCTGCTCCACTAATGGCTGCTCATCTCATCTCATCCTAGCCCTGCTACATGAACTTCTGAATTTCCACACAACAGTGACCCCAATTCCATCTTGTTCAACTGAAATTTATTCAGACTGGGGCTTCTTAATTTCCCATACCAGCAAAAAGGCAAGGAATAAACTGTTCCCCATAAGGTAAGATTGCTTATTTTGTAGCAAGAGAGGTCTTGAAGGACATAAGAATAATGAAGCACTGGAGATCATGAAGTCTCCATCACTGGAAATGTTACAAGCTGGTTATAAAACTGACAGGAATAACATAGATACAATTAATTTTGCCTTTAGATGGATTTGATAACTTCACAGTCTCTTCCAACAGCACTTTTGATCATTCTGTGACTGGGGAGTAGCCAGAATTTGATATCTAAGAAGGTTTCAGTCTGAAATATTTTATAACATGGGATCCCAATATCTTATACTTTAACATAATATGTACACTAGCATTGTTGCATCTTTTTTAATTTGTCAGTCCCAGGCAAATCATCTCCAAAAATGAGTGAAATTAAACCTTTTTATTCTTATCACTGAAGGGATAGTATGATTATTAGTACTGAGATTTGCAAACAAAACCTCTTGGATTTATAATGTATAAAGAACTGAGGGTTTACACATGTGCTGGCATGATATATCTGATTTTGAAAGAATTCATTAGTGTCTATGGGCACTGATCGATTTAAAACTCATCCAGAACTAATGAAGTTTGCAACTTCTATGACCTGTTATGTTGTGTGACTAACAACAGCTCTGTGACATTAATCTGTCCATTATGCAGTTGCCACATCAGCCTTTTCATAGACAAAAGCTTCTGCACTGGTATTTGACTGTGAAGCTAATAGGAATCTCTCCACTGTTGTCATTGTTCTGGACTCTCCCAGCTTTGATATAATACTAAAATGAAGTTTGCAACTTCTATGACCTGTTATGTTGTGTGACTAACAACAGCTCTGTGACATTAATCTGTCCATTATGCAGTTGCCACATCAGCCTTTTCATAGACAAAAGCTTCTGCACTGGTATTTGACTGTGAAGCTAATAGGAATCTCTCCACTGTTGTCATTGTTCTGGACTCTCCCAGCTTTGATATAATACTAATAATCTCATTTATAAAGTTCTTTTCTTCCTTTGTCCTTTCAAAACACTGAAGACATGACTAGCATGATAAATAATAACAAAATCAAAATTCTCAGACTTCAGGAGAAAGGAGAAGTCTGTGTGCATGTGAGATAAACAGAATGACAATGATAACCCAGAAAATAGTGGGAGGAAGGACAGAAAGATGAAAGACCATGTAAACTGAAACAGAAACAGGATAAATTAGAATCTTTACTTTAAGACAACGAGAATTGCGGAGCAGATCTTGCTTTTCCATTATGTTGTTAATAATGTTGACTTTGTTGACTTATGCTGACTTATTTTTATAATGAGATTTTAGTATACTGTATTGCAATGTTTCCATGAAGAAGTGCTAAAATATATAGTCAATGAATCAATGTTCTCATTATTTTATATATGTTGAGATATGATGAGCAGACTCATTCTTTAATATCTTCTACAGTTTGGAAAATAGTAATAAACAGGGTTTTATATCTGTTCACATATAAGTGACTTTCCAAGAGATGGAGCTGACTATAATCACAGGTTGCCACTGCTTCTCATACACAGGTATTAGGCATTGTGGATCAAGATGATATCCCATACTGACTGTGATGTTTGCCTTCATTCCTGTCATCCATCTGAAGAACTTTTAATAGTTTTAGTGACAACACTGACAAGTAAATGCTTTCCCAAAAGTTTAATCTTTGAAATTTTGATTGTCAAAAAACACCCAACCAACAACTGTTTTCCACTAATGGAATGACAAACAAAACAATGACTGAGTGGCCTCTTTTTCATATGTTTTTGATTGTTAGTATTGCTATTATTTCTATTACAATACCATCTAGAAACGCAGATATATTCAAAAGCTTTTTTTTGAAGGTTCTGCACATTGTCAGGGTGAGGAATTGTCTTTTGCTCTAGAGAGCTTACTGTGTAAAGTCTTATCTTTTCCTCCATTGTAATGCTTTAATTTAAATGGATTTAGGTTCTCTGTCTGGACTCTGTCATACTGCTATAAAACTGAGTTATTGTGGTTTAGCTTATGCCTGAAAATTTGTATTTAAGAATTACATCGTTGTTATATCATTACAACTTTCTGTGTAGGAAAAGTCTAAATAAGGAGGGGGGGAGAGAAGAAGGGGGAGAGTTAGGGAGGAGAGTTTGCCTGATTTGCCACAGATCACTTTTGCTATATTTAGTCTGAAAGGGAAGTGTATGTTGCGTGAAGCAAGGCTGGTTGCAGTATGGCTGGAGTGCAGGGCTGTCCCGTAGCTGCTGGGACCAGGGACCTCACAGGTCCCTCTGACATCAGCTGCAGCAAATTGAAGTAATGCGATACCAGGACATGAAGACTTTTGGCCCAATGTGGATCCCTTGCTTCTGGCAAAGGGACTACTTTTGCCCATCTACTGTCCATCTACTCCTCCGGCACTTCAGTGAGGGAAGTTGCCATCACTTTTGACTACTGCTTTCACTGTTGCCCAGTGATTAAGGAGTCAGCCTTGCACCAGCCTTGAGTCTACGTTGTGCCAAAAAATAAGTGTGAAGATAATGGATGTTTTAAGAATGCATTTTCTCATGATTTCTTTTGTCAATGTGTGTCTTAAATGTCGCTGGTTAATTGGCTGTATTCCCAGCCCTCATAAATATAACAAAAGTCTCATGATATTTAGTATTTTCATAAAGCCACTGCAGCTGGAATTAAGAGATTGCAGGAGATCTTTATTTTAGAAGATAAGCTTCAAATTTTAATGCTTGTTTATAAAACCATGACAAAATGAAACAAGTAATCTGTAAGATCTCAGAAAGCAGAGGGCTAGTAAAAAGAAACACAAACTATTTTTTTTTTTACCATTCTATTTTTAAGCCAATCCTATGATTATCTGGGGTTTGACTCATGATTTTGGATGGTTGAAATTGGAATTGATGTCAAAATAGAAATCTTTCCAGTTTCAAAGGTAATGTTCTGGTTTCCCAGACAGTCTGTTTTGATCTTTACTCAAAATGTTTATTTGTTCATCTACTTCACTGTAGTGTATAAACAGTAGTGAAATATGCTACAGATGTTTTCTCATTCCTTTATTTTTCTGTATGGTCAGATTACTAGATTTTGGTTAGGAGTAATATTACCTGTGTCCCTTTTCTTAATAGATTGTCATTACTGCTATGTGAGAATGGGAGAACTTCAAAAGATTTAGATGTTCTGTTGATGTGAATGCATTTAACATCTGCACTTTTGGCTGTTTAAAAATTGTTGACACTTTTCATATGATCCCTTGGCCAAATGGACTTTAACTTTGAAATAATTATGCATCCAATTATCCATCCAATAAACCTTGCCTTGTTCTTGATGCTCCCTAATTTCCTCACTTTGGTGAAAATGTGTCCTAGTTTAACCAAAACCATCACACTACACTGGGCCACATATACATATATGGCATCTAAATGCAAGAGAGCGATGAGAGATGAGACATCTTTCGCCTCTCTTTCCCCCACTGTATCCGAGATACCGAAAGAATCGAGGGAGAGGTAAGTGCAACATGAAAGCAGTGGGGAGGAGTGGCCTTATTGTGTTCAGCTGGCAGTGATGGTTACCATGGTGGAGGTAATATAACTGTCTCAAGAAACTAGACATTTTACAGCAAAATAAAACAGATAAATTTAAATCACTTTCAGGAATGGTCCAGACATCAGGATATTCAGAGCACGCATGGAATTAGTTGCTTAGACAGAGCTTGCTCATAGCCATATGCAAAAGATCATATTTTAAGTCAGTTTGAGACAGTTAATAGCTGACCAAAGCACAGGACTTTTGCCTTACATTGACCTGTAATGCTTCCTTTTCTTTCAGCTTATTCTATTTTTTAACTACAGCAACAGACTGTCAATTGACCTGCACAGCATAGTTATACCAGACCATGCCTGGGAACAAATGATTATTTCTAAATGCCTGTGAAGTGTCTACATTGTTAATTAGAGTCAACTGACAGTCAATTTGTTCTTTTATGAAATCAGGAAAAACTGTTCCATGCAGGGATCTGCAGGAAGATATATCTATCCATTAAGATTTTTAATACTTCATAGGCTTTAATTAATACAAATCTTATTTTGTTCAACAAAAATAGTGAAAATTACTTAAAAAAAATCTTGAAAGCATGTATGCTTAGGCAAATAACAAATGGTTCAGCTCATTAGCTGACTTCTCATGCATTTCCCATAGTAAATCATTGTCAGCAGATGTTTTTTGCCAAGAGATAGATTAAAGTTAGAAAGGACAGTTTACATTTAAACAGAATGCTATTCACAGCTACAGCTACATTTAGCTTTTTACAGAAAATGGAAATGGAAAGGTAGAAATGGAGGACAGGAATACTGAACTGTTTAATCTCACTTGGCTTTCTGCAGGAAGGGATTGCATCAATTGAAAAGAACATCTCTGTACTTAATTTGATTGAACTATATGTGACATTAAGTAGTTTGCACTCTATGAAACCTCATGTTCAATGATGTCACTTTCAGAAAAGGACATTTACACTACTCTCTTGATAAAAATAGCTATGAAATCTCTACTCTAAAATGGGGTTACAAAGTCAGAGGATCTTAGTTTTGGAAGTATGTAATTATCAGTAGATTATTAATATTAAAAATGTGATATGATACACTATGAAGTCAGCAATATAATGTCAAGTCTTGTACTAATGAACACTGTCAGTTTTATTTTAAAATGGTAATATATTAATAGGGCATGTTGTATCTCCAGTATCATTCATAATTTAACAAGCTAATAGCACCTTGCAGACATAGTCATACATGGCAAACAATTTTCTTGTCTAGATTTTATATCTAGATTTCATTGTAAAACAAAACAGCTTTTTAAAAATATAATGAAAGTAACTTTTGCTGGTGGTAGGCTAAAAGGCTAAGACAAAAAGTAAAATGCATGGTATAAATTTTAAAATGTTCCAAGATTTGGAATTTTTACATTGCATTATGTCATAAGGAAACACTTCTGAGCAGAATAGCTTGAGCAGAACTAACCAGCAAGTAGACAAAAGCTGTCCTGGTTGGTATATGTGTGTCGGTTTCTATTTTTTAGATAATATTGGCAATATTCCAAAATTTTTTACTCTTTCTTTTAAAATAACATATTGGTGGTTTTTTTTGCACAGGGTTTTCCTCCTGTAAATGCAATGAATTATATCCTTACATCCTGTAGCAATACAGTTTCGTTTCAAGTTTCAATAATCAAAAGCTAATAGACCAAGGCACTGAATATATATATATATGCAGGTGCCCAGGTGCTGGCAGCGGGGGCTGCAGGGGCCTCTGTGAGGACCCCCAGCCGGTTCCAGCTGGCTCCAACCGACCCCCCGCAGGACAGGGCTGAGCCCCCCAGACAAGGTGGTGGCGCCTCTGGGAAAAGTTACTGAAAAAAGAATGGTAAACACTGAGAAAAAGGAACAGTGAGGCAAGAAGCGAAGGAGGTGCTCCATGGTGGGGCTGGGCACACCCCGAAGAGCCCGTGGAGGACCCTGGTGTGAGCAGCTGTAAAGATGGCCTGGTGAGAAGGGGAAAATTACTGAACAGAAGCAAATCCCTGCTGAAAGTACTGACAGAGAAATTGGCTGCCACCCTGGGAGCTGTGAGCCTGGGAACTAGGCCGTGGGGACAGAAACACCCTTGAAAAGTGCATCTGGCCTCTTCGAAGTACACCCGGAGTACCTAGAAACTGGACACATCCTGAGATACCATTGATAACTGCAAAAACAAGGGACTGTAATGGCAACTTATCATCTGAGAAGGTGGAAAACAGTCTGGGAAAATAAAATGGGTCTGAAAGAATAGAAAACGGCATCATCTAATGGCTGTTACAGATGAAAAATAGGAATTAACAGCATTGAAGCAGGCTGAAGTAGGATGTCCTACACCCTCTTATGTCTCTATGTTATAAAAAGGACTTAATTTTTATCCAAAATGGAGCCTCTCTCTCTGATAACTTCCTGTGCTGCTCGTACTTTTTCTTTCCTATGTAGGTTGAATTCGCATGACCTCTCTATGAAACCTTGGACTGTCACCGGGAACACCTGGCTGACTCCAGACTGTGACATGGATCACCTCTGAGATGAGACTCTGCCTATTATCTTATTGGTCCTCCTTTGGGCTCAATTTTGGGGTCAGTTCGGTTTATCTTCCCACCTCTGGGATGGGTGGGTCCCCCTTTGGGATCAGTTTGTTCTCCCCTTTGGGATGGTTTGGCCCTTTCTGAAATCTGTCTAATTCACTTGATACCGTTATTATATATCTGTATAAGTCATCTATCACGAGCATATCTGCTGTTACATTGTTGATAAGTTGCTTCACTAATAATAAGTTTGTAGTAACCTGTAATAGTATATACCTACTTGGTTGTTGCTGTTATTGGTTGTTGCTAAATGATTGGTTGCTGCTTTTATTAACTGTTGCCATACTATTGATTGATATTATTTTATTGTTGATAGTAATTTGTAATAGCTTGATTATATATATTCACTTTATTAATCATAGGTATACTTGCTAGTGGTGATTTTTGTGGTATTTATGGTAATCTGTAATAAAGTAGAGAAATTTAGAAGATAAAGCCTCTGTGTCCTTGTGTATTACAGAATCCTATGAACCCATGGTCGCAATCTCTACATGCCCACAGGCCGGGTAACACTTTAAGTCATGACAGACCCACACCAGAGCAGAGGAAATGGGTAAGAAGGAAGGAGAAGCTGGAAAAAAAAAACCAGTGAGAAACAAGAAGTGGCAGAAAGAAAACACTTTGTCATGACCCCAACTTCCTGCACCGTGGGTGGCCCCACCAAAGGGGCTGAGAGTAGTCTGTGACAATATAAAAGGGAAGAAGACCAGGAAGGGGGAAGGAGAGGTGTCTGAAGTGAAGTTGAGCCTGGGAAAGAGGGAAGGAAAGGTGTCTTTGCAAAGTTTTTCAGTTTGTCTTCCTTGTTTCCTAATACCTAAATCAGTAACTACATGTTTTAAATCATTTTCCAAGTTGAGTCTGTTTTGCCTGTGACAGCAATTGGCGAGTGATTTCCCTGTCTGTGGTGGTCCTATCACTGGATACTGCTGAGAAGTGCCTGATTACATCTTCTTATTCCCCCCACTGCGGTGTTTATCCACATGGGTAAGATCCACCTGAGTCTTCTCTTCTTTAGGATGGACAGTGCCAGTTCTCTCAACCTTTCCTCATAGGAGAGATGATCCAGTCCCTTCAACATCTTTGCAGCCTTCCACAGGACTCACTCCAGTAAGTCCATGTCTCTATTGTACTGGGGAGCCCAGCACTGGACCCACTGCTCCAGATGTGGCCTCAGCAGTGCTGAGTAGAGGGGAAAGATCACCTTCCTCAGCCTGCTGGCAACACTCCTTCTAGTGCAGCCCAGGATACCTTTACTCTTCTTTGTCAGAAGGGCACATTGCTGGCTCATGGTCAGTTTGGTGTCCACCAAGATCTCTAGGGCCTTCTCTGCAAAATTGCTTTCCAGCCAGCCACACCTGTTGAGTAATACTTGTTTTCTGATTACACCTACTACTGCTGACGCTGGATCTCATGCAGTGTACTGAATGTGGGGAGAACTTCTGTGGGGAACTGTGAAGTTTTGGTAGTGTTCTTTAAAACATTTATGACAATTCCTACCATGTCTTGTTGCAGATGTCTCTGCTTCTGCCTTAGGAGAATATGAACTACAGTAGTCAAGTTTGAAAATGCTTCTGATTGGATCTATACTACATCATTTCAGTGAAAACATCTTTCACAGATCCAGGAAGCTGAGATAAAGGTGCATGGAGTGAGGGTTTCGAGTGAGGATTTGAATTGTTTTCTGTCCCAGTTTCGGCTGGGATAGAGTTAATTTCCTTCCTAGTAGCTGGTACAGTGTTTTGGATTTAGGATGAAAATAATGT
Source organism: Aptenodytes forsteri (assembly GCF_000699145.1). Lineage (NCBI taxonomy): Eukaryota > Metazoa > Chordata > Aves > Sphenisciformes > Spheniscidae > Aptenodytes > Aptenodytes forsteri. The sequence continues at coordinate 87,540 of NW_008795923.1, read as the reverse complement.
TGATAACACACTGATGTTTTAGTTGTTGCTAAGCAGTGCTTACACTAGTCAAGGACTTTTCAGCTTCCCATGCTCTACGGACTGAGAAGGCTGGAGGTGCACAAGAAGCTGGGAGGGGGCACAGCCAGGACAGCTGACCCAAACTGGCCAAAGGGATATTGCATACCATGTGACATCATGCTCAGTACATAAACTGGGGGAAAGCTGGCTGGGGGGACCGCTGTTCGGGGACTGGCTAGGCATCAGTCAGTGGGTGGTGAGCAATTGCATGGTGGGGGGGGGGGAGTGAGCGAGCGGCTGTGTGGTGCTCAGTTGCCAGCTGAGGTTAAAGCACAACATTTTCAAATTCATAGTGTGAGGTGTGAGTCACTCAGCTGGATATGCAGTCTGTAGCCTGAGTTAGTCTCTCTCCTAGGTTCTTTTCACAGCCTGCAGAGTTCTAGCCACTGCAGTCCACGGAGTCCAAGGTGTGATTCAGCTCATCCTAAATGAGACATGTATATATGGTCAGACAGTTTGCACCCTAGTGCCTATTTCATTTCACTGAGTATAAACAGAGCCTAGCCTGACTTGCTTAAGTATCTACAGTAAAAAGGAAAATAAAACTGGATTAAATTATTCCAATCTATTTAGTCTCCTTCAAGAACTTCTAGCAAGCTATCCTCTTTTCCTCATTTATGCAGCGTGTAACCGTTTGAACAGATCTAAACACAGATATAAATTCAACAAGATAAGTCCTCCTACCAGATAGCAGAGAAAATAAAAAAAACTTAGTTCCACGATCTGAATGAATTTGTTGTTATGAAACTAATCTTTAAGATGATCATAGTCGCTGAAGGAGTTTCATTCAGAAATGGTCTTGTAGATGACAATAAAACACACATTATTACATGCAGGGCAATTACTTTGCTATTTCGTTGGGTGAATTATTGAGTTTGAGAATAGTAAGAAATTCTACAGGATACTTTCACATTCCTAAGTGGAAAAAAAAGCTGTCTCGTGTCACATTTCCTCTTCAACTAGCCCTGGAGGATGTGACCTGTCTGAAAGGTTGACCAAGCACTCACAGCTGTGCTAATTATTCTGTGTGTAGTTCACTTCTACTTCACCTTGTCTGCAATGTATTTCAGAAGTGGAAGACTAGACCCGGGAGTAATCATAGTCAGAGAAAACAAAGAAAAGTTTTTACGTTTATGTTTTCCTTCTGTTTATTTCATGTGAGAAAATAGAAGAGTCAGAAATTCCGAGTAACTTCTTTCAAAGGGCATGGTGTTAGTTTTCTACAAGGAACTAGCACAATAAAAAGGCTTTGTTTAAGAAAGACTAATTAACACCAGAAAGAACTAATAAGAGTCTATATACCATCTTTGCACCTAATGCTGCAAAGAAGAGCAGAAAACCAGAAGCAGAAAAAGCAGAAGTATGGCTGGAATTTGAGAAACAGTAACTCATGACAAGAAGTGAAATTTTTTTGACTCGTGGCAAGTGGTCAGCCAAGATGTGATTTGGGACAGTAATTAACTAAAGCAGGCAAGAAGATCAGAAACCAAAACATCAAACATGGATGTACTGCTTAACTGCTTCTTATCTAATATTTTGGCACATCCAGGGTTCAATAAATTGTTTGAACTCTTTAAAACTTCCCCTATGTGGGATAAGGACAGTTCAAATAGAGGAAAGAGCGTTCTGTTACCACACAGATCATCAGACAGCAGTGGGTAGGTTTATTCAACCTCTGTTTCAAAGTTCTAAGGAGAATAAATAAATTAAAAAACCCCACCAAGTTTCCATGACTATCTTAATCGGAAAGTCAATTCATTGTTAGGTTTCAACTATTGTTTTCTTCTTCTAGATACAATTTAGGAAATCTTGCTATTTTCCCCCTTAAGAGGTGAAGTCATTTCCTGACTTTTGGAAAAAATATTCCTTCTAACTCAGCACAAAATTGCTGTTGTGTAGCATTCAAAAATCTAACCATATGTGTTCAACTGCAAATACCAAGTGATATCTTTGTTACTTGTGATTTAAATGCTTTCCCAAATGGATCCAAATATGCTCATATCTGCATGGAACTGGGTGATCCAGGTGGTAAGTCATATTATTATTTACCATATGATGTTTCTGCAGAAACCCGACAACTTTACTCAGATTCTGGAGCTGCTGGAAATGTTTTATACATAATGCTTGTAACTCTGAACATTGAAAGAAAATTCTTTACTAGTCATGGAGATGGAATTTGATTATATTTGATTAGCTTTTTTTTTTGTTTCATCTTTTAGTATGTGATAACTCAAGCTTAAAATGCCACTTGAGAAATGAATAGAAGTAATTAATGGAAGACATTAATAAAAAATCAAATAAGGACAAATTGAAAACTGAGGAGAAGACTAGACTTTGATTTAGAATTTTACAGCTTAAGCATGGAATCTGTTCTCTCATAATCAGTTTTATACTCCCCCTGGTGTATATAGGCTGTGTGTTTGGGTTTATAACGGAAAAGAGTGATCAATATCAATTGAAGAGCATGTATTGTTCTACTGTCTTTAAATATTACTTATGACATATGTAAAGATTTAAAACTCCTGTGTTCTAGGCATGACTATAAAATAGAAATGGCAATAATGAAAAAGAGAGATAACCAACACAGTCCCTCAAACTGTAATTACAGCTTGATCATTTTACTGAGATGTTTTCCTAAATACAGCAGTTTCTCTCTGTAGATTGAGACTTCATATATGCACATAAAAATCAGACTCATAGATACGGATTCAAGTTCATAGGAAATAGAATGTCAAAATTTCAGAAACTATGAGTCACAATATTTTACAGTGAAGTGTGACCAAGAATTATTAAATTGTTATTATTTATTAAAGTATGACAAGGGACCATCCTACACAATAGATTTAATTATTATGAAAATGTCCCTGGCATATGTAGATACCAAGCTGTGTCCCATAAAAAATTCATAAACCCTAGCAGCAATGAAAAACCAACCAACCAACCAAACAAACAAACCCCAAACCCACAAACTTAGAACTGAAAACTAAAAATATGCTATCCAAGGTTGATTGCTCAGGCATTGACTAACATTTGAACGTTTTAAGCAAGCGGCAAAGCTAGCTTCCTTAAAAATTATCTAATAAAGATGTTATCTTAACCTACAATTTTGCCTAGATTTTTAAATGTATGTCATAGAAAGGAAATGAAGGCAAAATACAGGCTGGCATTTTTAAATATATTTTTGGTCAAGGAAACTTACTTTCCATTCACTCAAGTGAAGCAAAAATGGAAAAAAACAGTCATCACAGTAATTTGTTCCATAGCATTTGATACTCTAGATGAAAGATAAAATGCCAGCATTTTTAGAGACATGGATGTAGGAAACAATAAAAACATTTCCTTTCAGCTGCATATCAGTATTTAAGCAACAGCTTAGAAGTTTTAATAAGCTGAATTCAATCAAACTCCCTTGACCTAGCACGAGAGGTATCAAAGCAAAATTGAGACCCTTTGTTGAAGTAAAAGAAACGTTAAGTCAGAGCACTGCAGTTAAAAACCCATAATAGGCTCCCAAGCATATCTGAGAAACTTCAGACTTGCACTTATTTATTTGAGATGAGAATCTGAGACATTTAGCTGATTGCAGGTGCAAAATGTAAAAGTATTAGGTCAAAAGTTAAATGTCTTGAATGTTAAATTGCTTCTTAGATCTTTAGTAATGTTACAAAACATTAGGACTTTTTGTATACCAGTGAAACTGATCCTAGGTGTTAGGTTTTGCTTAGACGTTATTTAAATTCCTCTACATCTTAGCATAAAACTATAACATAATAATATATTCTGTTACTATTAAGTCATGAAACACTTGTGATATTTCTAGTTCAAATCAAACCAAAAAGATAAACTCAAGATTTCTATAGGTGTTTTAAGATTGCCTATCTCTAAATTCTGAGCTGTTTTTACACCTATACAGAAAATTACATTAATCTTGAAAATAGCCACTGGTGACTTTAGAAGTCAAGATTTCTACACGTTCCTATGTACCATTAATCAGGTAAAAGGGTGTGGATCTCACACTTAAAATCTTGTATGACATGCAAATGATCTACTTCTTTCTACACAGCTTCAGTGTTTTTCAGTCTGCAGCTTCAGTTTAAAGTCATCCTTAAACTTAGCAATAAGAAAGAATATTTAATCAAAATGAAGATCCACAGAACTCCTGTATTTGTTATGAGTTCACACACTGGTTTGACAGCTAAAGCAAAAGGTGTATAAAGAAGGTAACCACATTAAAACCAGTAAGTATTAGTCACCTTATTAACAACTGTATGAGACAGCGAATGCTCTAACAATTTCAGAAGTGTTGTGTTATTCAGTGTTAAGATCAACATTGCTTTCCCCTGTCTCTGAAAATTCATTTCATTTCACAGAATATTACATATTAGTTTTGGGTTTGGCCATATGTCAGTTTTTAGAGTGAGTTTCCTTCAAATCTATTAACCATAGGCTCAGTGGACCACATATGAAAATCTCTACCTGTCCACTGTATTTATTAAAAAAAGAAAAGCAGAGCCAGAATGAAGGTACCGAAGGCTCTTACAGCCCAGTTTCACTGGACCTTACTCTAATAGGCAAGAAAATTATGTTTACACCAACATTATTGAAAAGCATGGCCCAACAGGAAGAGATCCATAGAGCCAAATGGTTGGTGCTGAGGGCCTGACATTCACACCATATATATGGGGGGGGGAAATGGGGATGGGGGGACAGAGGGTGTATACTGAACTACTGTTGTGGGTTAGCCGTGGTAGGCAGCCAAGCCCCACACAGCCGCTCACTCACTCCCCTGCAGAGGGTTGGGGGAGAGAATAGGAAGGGTAAAAGTGAGAAAACTTGTGGACTGAGATAAAGACAATTTAATAGGTAAAGCAAAAATCTGTGCACGCAAGCAAAGCAACAAGGAATTCATTCACTACTTCCCATCGGTAGGCAGGTGTTCAGCCATCTCCAGGAAAGCAGGGCCTCATCACACAGAACGGTTACCTGGGAAGACAGATGCCATCACTCTGAACATCCCCCCTTCATCCTTCCTCCTTCTTCCCCACAGCTTTTATCGCTGAGCATGACATCACATGGTATGGAATATCCCTTTGGTCGGTTTGGGTCATCTGCCTGGTTGTGTCTCTTCCCAACCTATTGTGTACCCCCAATTTATTTAGTGGAGGGCCAGAGTGAGAAACCGAAGGCCTTGGTGCTGTGCAAACACTGTTCACCAATAGCTAGAACTTCAGTGTGTCATCAGTATTGTTTTGGTCACAAATCTAAAAAACCAGCACCATATGAGCTGCTATGAAGAAAATTAACTCTATCCTAGCCAGTACAACTACACATCTGGTCCTGGGGAGTGTCCATTAGCCACTGCAATGCATCTTCAGGTTTAACTTCGTTGAACAGAAATACAACTTGTGTACCCTGAGACCACTCTGGACTGTGAGCCAAAGTGTGGCTAAAGGGCTCGTTTCAAGAGCAAAAGTTTCAAACTAAAATACTAATGTGGATGTACCTGATGTGGCCACATAGGAACAAATTACTAAGGAAGAACAGAGCCATACAGAGCTTTGAAAGCTGCAATAAATATTTTTTTTTATTTAATGCATGGAGAAGACAATGGAGGAATTCAGAGATTAAGTAAGTGACATGTTTAAGTCTGTGTCCAGGGAGAAATGGTGTGTAGTGAATACAATGATGATTAACGAGACTTGTCATAACCTTACAAAAGTTACAGGGATCAAGCCACACAATCCAGACAAAAAAGCAGGCATGTCCAGTAGCAACAAGAAAAGCACTGGCACATCATCCTTGGGAATACCCTATTCCAGACCTCTATTCTGTTCCCTACAATTTAAGCAAAATACCAACAGGCATCACAGGACATACTGCAAGACCTTGCCTTGTTTAGAATAACAGGTGGCTGCTAAGAAAATGATTGCTTCCTACGTGTTAAGGATAAACTGCAGGAAGGGAAACGAACAATTAAAGAGTAACAGCACTTCAATGTAATCCCTAATAAGAATATTAACATACTTGTAAATTTGACTTTATTTCTAGTAGGATTTTTGCTACCCTTTGATGCAGAAATTAAGCTAATTCTTAAACTGAGACTGAGAGAGTATATATTTCGTCTATATTTCTCCTGCGCTGAAAATAATAATTGAATACCTATGTCAAAGATGTTCAGGCAGGTGACAAATGCAAAGCCGTTATCATTACTAGAGGATCAGAAAATCATCATTCAAGGTCCATTAACATAGGACAGGAAATCTTTCAGAAGATCTCTTGGCAATAATTTGCAAAAACATCTGTGTTCTACCGAGTACGGATTTTTTCCTAAAAATAAGATGTTTAAAATAGCTGCTTCTATTTGTGACTTCTCTTGAAGTTGTTAATCTTGTGATTACAACAATTTGGATGATGAGAAGATACATAAGACACTACAGACTTAGGTTCATTTCAGGTGCTGAATAAGTAGTAGACACATGAACTCCTAAAAAACATCCATTTTGCATCAAAAGAGGCTACAAAAAGACTAAAACATAGGACATATGTACATTTCTTTCCAGATAAAACTTTTCTTTTGTCTCACAGTAAATCTCCATGGCCTTTATAAAGAACTTTATCTTAATTTCATACATTCTTTTTGTCATTCATATCAAGTGAATTATATTCAATAAAGCCAGAGGAATCTGATAAAGTAACAAAATAATCAGAATATGGAATAAAACATAATTTACTTGGCTATATACAACAAAACTTTTAACATCATGATGTACAAGAAAATAATTGGCAGCCAAGTACCAGTGCTGAGCTACTTCAGAGGATTAATGGCTGTCTGGTATATTATACTGCTGTTAGGAAGTACTACAGTACTTGAGAATGGAATAAATTTGGGAGTGAAGGGATATAACTAATGGAATACTGAAAAAGGCTTCTGCTAGATAAAGATAGGCAAATTCATTTTTAATTTTTAACCCACTTGAAAATCCTGGGCTTGAAATGTCAGCTCAGGCTTGAGTGATTTGGTTTGTGCTCTTCTAAGGGAAGACTGAGATAAAAGGAGGAATGACAGATAAAAAGCTAGGGAAAAATATGCAGTGAGAGCTGGAAAAAATAGTAGGCACAGTAAAGTAATGATATGGATGAGTTTTAGATGTTTGTAAAAGAAAAAATTCTGCACAGAGTACTATTTGTAGTGAAAGCATTAGGTTCCTCCTAAACTGAGATTGAAGTTAGTTCACTTACTTGCTCACCTCTGTCTCACATTTCCTCCAGCTAAATCAAGCCTCTTTTCCAGGCATTTTTGAAGGTAGCACATTGGAGACGTATTTAAACAGAGTTTCACACAAAGCAAGCGTCCTTCATTGTATAGCTCTTTCCACTATTGAGTAAGGACATCTGGGTAGATACCGTTGACTCAGACAACTTATTCTGCTTTCATAACATTTTTTTGTGTTCACATCTTGGCATTTATTTTCTTAATTAAAAAAGAAATTGTACTGTTATGACCTAACCAGCTTGTGCACATGAAGTGGACTATGCAATAGCATCTTCGGCTATGTTTGGGGAAAAAAGTTACTGAGAGAGTAATTAAGTCTGTAATGCCCGCAAGTGGCAAGGAGTACATGGGTTTACTGACCATATGTGTGCATGCTGTTTTGTGTTGCTTGCTCTCAAGGGACAGCAAGAGCAATCTGCTCCCCAAGAGAAGGAGAAGTGGGAGCCAAGGGTGACAGCAAGGCAGGCAGAGCAGACAGCTCCTTGACAGGACTGCCATCAAACAATCCCTAAGCAAGAAGAGCAGAGGAGGCCCAGTGACAATAACCAGCTTCAGCCAAGAGCCCAATTAGTGCCAGACAAGTCCTTGGGAATGAGACCGGTATAAGGTTGAGGCAGGATGTCAAGTCAGCAGTCAGGATCAGCCAAGCCAAGCATAGGCATGCCTAAAGCAGACCTCATGCTGTAGGTATGGACCAAGTGCAAGGACCTGAACTTAAAATGCAGTTCTCAAATGAAGAGGGGAAAACCCTAATAGGCTACAGCTCTTTCTCACATAGCAGTCTGATGTAGGGTTTCACAGCTGCATCACCATAGGGAGCTGGCAGGGAAGACATTGCAGAGAGTGACGTGTGCTCGGCTTTCTGGTGCTTGCTTTTATAGTTGAAAGTGTAAGTTAAAGCCCAAGGTTTATTGTATCCACTCCTTTTTACAATCAGGTAGGAAGGTAAATCTCTTGAAAGTTAATAATTGTCAGAAATTATGGGACAGAATTTCTGATAAGAGGTAGACAGGTTCTTCCACATTCCTTACATATATATGGAAAATATATCTTAGAACATCTTAAAAAAAAGAACCATGGACAACAGCATAGGAAGGTTTAGGTTGTTCTTACATTTCAGTTTTGTAGCTTCTAAAATATTCCAGGCTTTGTACCTACTTTGATTTTCAGGTCTCTGTTCCTAGTATAGCATAGGGATTTTATAAAATTGTTCAACAGCTTGCTTTTTTTTCTTTTTTTTTTTTTCTTTTTTCCAAAAAACAGGTGGTTTAGCTATTTTTCCTTTATATGAGTTGCTTATGCATTTCTTATGTAGTTTGGGTTACATAGACCCATAGCTGCAGCTCCTGTATATCAGCTCTTCACAAAATATTTGCAGGAACTAGAATCTAACACTGATTGGGTGTGTGAGTGAAACAGCAAAAAGCCTTGCCTTTACCCTAAAAAGCTTTAATTACAAATTGGCCAAATTTCCAATTGGATGAAAAGATTTAATGTGATAACAAAAGATTACAGTGTTGGCTGAAATAAATCTTGTAATTTCCACAATTTTGCTTTGTAATATAACTTTTTTTTTCTTTTAGGATCCTTTCAGTCTGCAAGATTCTCTCTATTTTAAATGAGACAGTGATTTATGTCGACTGCACCATATACTTCAGTGTTTTGGGTCTTCTTTGCATCATGATATACTAATTGATTGATTTTGTTCTTCCTGGAGCTGAAATGCTATGTAACTGACCTAAGGGAAGTGACTCAGCCACAAAAATGGAAGGGAGTAATAGACTTAGTTTATGTCCAAAGTGTATTTAATATATACGGCACAGAACATAACACTTTGCAATATTCTAAGGGTATATTCCCATTTCTAAACTTAAGGATCAGTTTCTATCTATCCAGGTTTCTGATTATAAACATATAGACATGTTTTATATATACAAACATATAAAATCCATAAAATTCTTTCATCCATTATAAACTGGAGATATAGGAGTGTTTTGAGATATATCTGTTAAGTAAAAGCCAGTTTATCATCTGAGCTGCCACCTATCAAATTTCTGGAAAATATTTCCTGTCTTCACTTTGAGTAACAGTCCTATGAAGATGTGGAGCTAAAAAAGAACCAAAACCATTGCTATTTTGATGATAATAGTTAACTGAACTTGCCAGCTATTGTTACCAGACTATTTTAACTCTGTTTTCCTATGGAAACAATGCTTATGCAGTCATGCTATTGTTAATGTGTCTATCCAGTAAAGTGTGAACCCTTTTGCCAGTTTCAGTTCATATATGTCAGAATGGTGAGAACCTCAAACATAAAGAAACTCCTGCAAGTTTTGGGAAACTGGATAACTAGATAAAGGAAAGAATTGTTATTAAGGACCACGCAGTGGGAAAAAGCTGTAGCATGAGCTGACGCTGGGGAGTTCAGATACAATGCAGAGAGAGATCTATGTGGGAAAAGTTTTAACTGAAGTTCATGCTTTATTAAAATCTCACAAAAATAATTCATCCCAAGATAATTAATTAATTTATCCAAGGAAATAAGTGTTCATTCATTGATAGAATGATTTGTTTAGGCAAGTTTTGGACTCAGACAGTATTACTTTGATTTGTTGTACTGATGCCTTGTATTAGTTTATTATCTGAATGTATTTCATTGTTAACATTTAAAGATTTTTTTGTTTCCCTTCATTATTCTCCATTTCTATCCCACATCTTTTCTTGTTTCTGCTGAATATGTCTGAGGCGGCTTTATCTGCCATAGGAATGAATATTCCCCCCCACCTCCTGGGCTACAAGAAGACATTTTCAGGTTCGGTGACTATTATAACTTGCTCGAAGCGGCTCTGACCTATTCAGTGGCTTTCTGTAGAGTCAAATGACTGGAGGGACAGCAGGAGGAAGCAGGACAGGAAAAGTGGCTTATCAAGTTTTCGCTAGTTGGGGTTAGGCAGGGTCAGCCACACAGAAAGCCTTTTCAGAAGTGCTTAGCTTCCCTTTCTGCCTAGTATAGTGCCCCAGATGTTACCCCTTCCCCAACCTTGAAGAAATCCACACTTGAAAAAATAATACCATTGAGATACTTTTCACAGGGGTTCAAAGAGATGGGATCTACTTGTTATGTCAGTATGTTGGAATGAAAACTATTAGGTCCCAGGGGACACCAAAAGGCCATATTTGTGCTGACCAGCCTCACCTGGGATCTGTCTGTGGATCTGGGGGGTCCATTTAAGCTAAGGTCTGGACACCCCCACTTTGCCTGAGTGACGCAGTAAGTACACATGTGCCTAGTCCTGCTACCTACAGTTCTGCCCTCCTGGCTGGGCTTCTTGGACGGGCCTTGGACTGAGCTCATGTGTAACCTTATCTCTACTCCTGCCTCTAGCCCAGGCTCCTGCCATTTTTAACTGATCTTCATGGCTGGACTGTGGACCTGACTTATTGCCTTGCTTTGTCTGGGATGGTCATTTGGACCTGTTGCTACCACGACCCCTGATAAGGTACCATGGGACTGCAGCCTGCAGGAGCATCACTGCCCAGCCTGGAGTGCTGGGGTCATTGTGGCTCCCAGCTCATCTCCATCCCAGAGCAGTCCCGCTCCTGCTGTTCCTCACAGCCAAGATAGTTTTTCTGAGAAAATTATTTTAAAATGAAACATATACAAATTAAATACACAAACATACTTTTTTTTATCTGTTAATGTTAGTAGCAGTTTCACTGAAATATTTAATATAAGAAGAGCTTAGGTATTAAAAGAACTAATTAGTGGGTACGTATTGTGGGATTTCAGTTTCTTATGTTATTGAAATACTTTAATTGATGGCAATGGAGCAAAATGCAGCTGTTCTAACTATGAACTTTTTCTATATTTGTAATGAAGCTTTAAAGCAGCCAGCCAGATTTCTTGCGTAAGTGTTTTGAACAAAATCATCAGTACCTGCTAGGATAAACCTCAGATTAAGTTTCTCATAACATCTGGCCAAGAAACACAGTACAACATCATTTAGAAAGAAAGTGCTAATCTAGTGCAGTGTTTACTTTCACAGGGCATCTGATGCATAGTTCTGTCATCAAGAAAAATGGATATTAAAATATCAGAATTTAGATATGACTAAGTTTGCCTTATTTAAATGTCAGGTTGATTAACATGGGAATGTAAAAATGAGATATGCAAAGTGACTGATACAGTGGGTTCCATCAAAAACTTAACAGCTATTCCCTCAGGAGCCACATTATTTTCCAATATCTAGAAGAATATAATCCTTAATAAGGAAGGTGATTAAAGTTGCAGCTTTCTGCTCTTTTAGTTTCAGGGAAACTAAGATGAAATCAAGACTGGGTCTCATTTTCTGTCATGGTTATGGCATCATTAGGAGTCTGTTCGTTAGTTCCAGGATCACTGACTCAGACATCCTGCTGTCTGTATCAGACTAAAGTGTTTGGCTGAGATCTAAATCCACCACCTAGGTTAGAAATGAGTATTCTGTGGCTGTTGTAAGTGAGAAAACAAATAAAGTGTTATATGGTCTGGGACCAGGGTCACTGGGATACCCACATTAAGAACAGAATTTTACTGGAATCTCAGATTAACAGGTAAATATTTGGAAACCTAGTTTATATTTAATGCTTGCCATAGTTTTATTTTCATCTCTTCCCCCCTCCTTTCAAATTTAAACTATCTCCATTTGGCTAGGATGGGAAGCAGAAGTGTTGAAATATCTAATCTTGTAAGACTTCCAGCCCAGCTGTGGAGAATCAAGTGGCTTTAGACAGTTGGAATACAGTTCAAAAGAGCATCCACAGTTTTTGGTGTTTGTCCAAGTGTTGAGATGCTTTGTGTTTTACCCATCACTCTTTGTAATGTATTAGAAAGTAAACATACTCTGTCAATGTGTAAAAATGATATGAAAGTAAATCTGCTCCTGACCTTGCTGTCCACTTGCAGGCATGACTCTAACTGACTTCAATGGGAGTTTCACATAGGGAATGGCTTCATGGTTAGACATCTGCACTGCAAACGGGATAAAATGTATTAATGTGTGTGATTTCTCTCTGGAATCAATTACAAGTGAGAAAAGAAAACTGTGAATATAATAACTTTCCCATGGACTGAGACTGTACAGCTACTACCATTCATCTATGCAATGCAATTCTAGAAGTAAACATAGCAGAAAAAATGCAAAAAATTAAAAGGTATGGGCAAACGAAGCATGTCCTTTTTCATGTGTTATTTGAAACTAGAGGAAGGGGCAAGGGATACAAAAAGCTTTTTCTTCCTTCAATCACAGAACCGGTTAGAGGGGCTGAGAACAATACTCTTAGACTGCCCTAGAAACAACCTGCAAGAAAAACTACCCAGCTTGTCAAAAACAGTGAGACAGGCTTTCCCTGCCTGCTGTAGTGGAAGACAAATGACCTCTTTCATCCTCACACCGTGCATATAATGAAAACTTAGCACCAAGAAAGGTCATTGTTATGGGTGTTATTGCTCTATGATGCTATGCAAAAGTGGCCCCAAGATAATGTTAAAAGATTGTTCAACATTAAGGATCCGGAGTGACAAGCTACTACATTTGGAATGACCAAATTGTTACTTCCAGAGAGTAAAATCCTGAATTATTGTAGGCTTTACAGACCACTGAATGGTGCAATTCCGTGCAGTGTGCTTCCCCCAGCACTCTGCGCAGAGTCTCTCTCTTCCTCCGTGGTTCCCGGTCTGAAGGAGATGTCTCCCTTGGTTGTCTGGGGGGAGCAGAACTGCATGCTGGAGGGGGCTGAAAAGCAGGGAGGCAACTCTAAGTCACCCAGCGCTAACTTCCCTTTAAAACGCCATCAATCCTGCTGGCTCTAGAGCAGCGGGGGGAACCTGGGGATCTGCTGGAGATTTCCCCTTATCTTGCTCTTTATAATCCTTGATTGAACTGAAATCTTTAAGCAGAGGAATGCAGCGAAAATGGCTAATCAGCCTGTGAAGAGAGAAGTGTGCTGTTCTTGATGCTTCTGGTTCCTCCTAGGTATAACAGGCTTAGCCAGGTACGATATAAAAATAGCCTATTTTTTCCCCCAATGAATTCCTTATCTGAGAAGGACAACTATGAGTTGGAGTAGTGAGGTATGGCCATTTTAACTAATTTATCATGTTCAGGAAGTCCTGATTTGGTCCTCACTCCCCAACAGAGAGTAAAATCTTTGTTCTTCATTGAACTTCCCAAAATGTCAGATGTTTCTATGAACTTTACTAGAAAAAAGTGATGCAGATACAGGATTGGAGGTGAGCCTAAAAGCTGAGTTGGATCCTAAAGTCAGTGAGAAGAAAAAATAAATGGTAGATGACCATTTAGACATATTAGGTGGCAGGTGCCACTTTAGAATGATGTGTTTTGGTATACATTGGAAATACTGTAATTACACAGAACTAGAAACAGTTTCAGAAAGGTGAATTTAAACTCAGGATGGATAGAGGTGTGCTTTAGTTTCTTGCTTATGTCATCATAAGTAGGCATGTGCTGCCTTTCATACCCTTGATAAAAATTGTGCCTTTAATAAAAACGTGGCTCTCTTCCGACCCCCCCCCCCCACCCCCCCCACCTCTGATACCAAAGGGAACAGATTGTCTGGAAGTCCTGGAGATCTTATAGGATAGGTTAAATCTGCCAAGAATGAGATAGGTGTAATCATTCCTTTGCTGGGATCTTTTGATGTTGTGGTTGTTGGGATTTTTTTGTGTTACTCCTTAAATCCCTCCTAGTTCACAGCTTTGCTGATTCAGGAAGCTCATGAGCAGCCATAAACCCTGCCTCCAGAAAAGATAGTTCATGTGTAAGTTTTGTGTAATGAGAGGCTTAATATACCTGTTCACTCACTTGCGTGTTTACAAACCCCAGGAACTATTATATTGTAGCTTTCAACATTTTTAGAATGACATGGAGCTGTGGGAGGTTTGCATGACAGTATTTGAAGACCAAGTAGCCAAATCTGCCGGAGAACTGCTGTGGCCCCGAAGTGGGCTTGTTTCAGAGCTATGTGGTATCTGCCATAGTAAAAGGACAATCTTCCACCTCTCTTATGCACACAGAGGCAGTGAGGTACCCCCTTGCATAAGTTTTGTCCAATTTCATATATACTGTCTCATCTTAATCATGTCACCTTGCCTTAGCCTTATATTCTAAAAGCAGACTTGATCCTCTCTGCACTCCATGATTTGCCTGCACATGGAAACTGAAGAGGGAATTACAAGTAGGTTGTAATGACTTGGAGATTCTGTTCTTAAGTGTTTCTTTGCAAAGCTAATTCAGAATTTCATCACTTTGAAGAACCAGTAACTATGTTGTCATGGAAGGCATAAAGTAGAATTCTAGAAATGGTCTTTTCTTGTTATTAAATTTATTTTTCTTTCTATTCAAAATATGTCCATAATTGATAGATTTCTCATCCATGAGGAGATGGAAGGAACTTTTCCCTTACTACAGCTAAAATGTGATTGAGGTCAAAATCTGAATTCAGATAACATAGCTCTTTGCAATAGTTTATATTAAAACCAAACTCCAGTGCAGTAACAAAGAGCGCTTACGTCTCCTTAAAAATGAAATCATGTATACACACTAGATAGCTGATACTTGGATCAAAGGGTGGAAAAATGTTTAATACTGTTCACAAAGTTATTTCAGTGTTATGAGTGCAAAGTTAGATGTTATTTCAATTTTTTTATACTCAACTTTTTAGATTACAGCTTACTGTTAAAGACATGTCAGTAGGTAAAAATAATAGTAACATAAAATATGTTTGACAAAGATGCTTGAATTGCCAGACTTTCATAATATATTACTACTGAATTGAAACAGGATCATTAAATGGATCAGGGAACTAAGCCTGCGGGAAGGGAGGGAGGTTGGCACAGAGTGCTATTTTATTTTAATTCTGTTGAAGTATTTTATAGAATCTGCAAGTGACATTTATAAACAATGACAAATTTACAGACTGAAAGTCTTATTTTTGAATGTATTGATTACCTTTCATTTGAATATATATGAAGTATTTACAGTCTGAACTTTATCTGTTAACCTGGAGTATTGCTTAAAATGATGAGACACTTCAAAGCGACCTATCTTATTTACATAGTTGAAAGATTTATAGAATATCGTGACATAATGATGACTTGATTCATCTGCGGTTAATGCTCTGATGTAGTTAACCAGCTGTAGAGGACAATACTCTTCAATGATGTCACTTATGATGACACCTCTTTTTGTCTATTAGGAGTCAATTTTGTTCTATTCTTCATCCAGATCAGCTTAACACTTCTGCCTTGCCTAACCCAAAACATGTTTGAATCTGAAAGTGTACTTTGTTTTCATGTTGCATTCTTACTTTGAATTCCTCCTATGTATCGCCAGAAAAATAAGACTGTGAACACTGTGTTTTTTCTCTGCTCTGCTCCGCTCCCTGTGTGTACACTTGTTGATGTGATTACTTACCTTAGATTCACTGAAGAAGAAACACCCAGAACTCTTAACTTCAGCCATGGCTTTGTAATCCTTAATTAGTTATACTACAGTAATTTGTCAAGGAAAACGGAGAGCCTAGCCTGTGTAATTAAGTTGCATATTGTTCATTTTTTATTTTCTTGTGTATCATTTCATATTTTACATTAATTTCAGGTTTATCACTTATATATGAATACATAAGATGGGATGGACATTTTCCAGCTGATTTTAAGAGAGATTTAGAATTCAAAGGGGTATCATGAAATCCCATTATGCTATTTTAAAGATGTTTGCCAGGTCTGAATTGAGCTTTTAGACCCAAATGTATTTATGCAAAAAAATATATCCCATAGATTAATGCTCACTGCAGAAGCTAAGCAAATGTTTTATATAAAAACTGAGAATGTATTTACTTTTTTTAAAAAGTAATCAGTTTTTCAAAGTATTTTGTTCATTTTGGTCATTAAAATTGAGCTTTAAAAGTTGCTTGCAATGAATAGCGACAAATAACTAAGTAAGGCAGTCTATGAACTTCTCATTACTGTACTGCCTAATGGTCACAATTTTTATCCCATAATAGCCTATGAAATAGACCAGCATTCTTTTTTCATAGGACAAGATTAAGGTACATCGATTATGATTTGGCACAAAGTAACATGAATTCCTATGGTGATAGACTGAATCTTCCTTCATCTAAAATAAAAATAAAATCAAATACCTCTCTATTTGTGTATGACATATAACTGTTTGAACAGTTGTTCAGAACACTCCTTATGGATTTGAAAGTGAATGTATCAAGGCACAGAAATATTACGAGTCATACATTTTTCAAGAGCGAATTGCAAATACGAAATGGTACAAATATCAGTGGAGGTGAATAACTTACAAGTCACTTCCCAGAAGAAATTCAGATAGTTGGGACTTCAATGAAAAATATCAGTCTATCAATATTGAACAATTACCTGGAAACATAGCCGTCATGTTTATACTTTCACTTAAAAGAGTTAGGTTCTAGTGTGAGGGAGACACCATAGGATAGTCAGTAATCTACTGGTCAGGATGCTGCCTGGAGATATACAGAGAAACCTCTTGAACCTGCAACTCTAACCCTCTGCATCTTCCTGCATCTCCTACATTCTCCCATGGTTGTGGTAATTCTAGGATGAGCTTTTATGAATGTCTCCTGTTGAAGCATTTTTGCTGATATTAATAATTAATGTTCAGTAGACCAGAGAATCATTGTGATTGACTTTGAGTTGGGGTACTGAGTATTCTGTTATCTTCTTTCTACACAGAATGTAAAAAACTTTTTTATAAGGCTCAGTAATATTGTGCCTGACAGGAAGACCATTTCCCACACAGATTCAGAATTAGAGAGTTAAGAAATGTAAAATGATAAATAATTTATTAAAGTTTCTTTGTCCACATATTTAGGAACTTATGAACAGATGGGGTAGCAGTATTTCTCACATTTTAGCTGTGCATAATTTACCAGATCTTAACAGAATACCTGTGTGTTTACCTCCTGACCTTTTCCCCACCTTTGGATTTCTCTACACTGTTTCCTCTTTTCCACCTGAATAAACCTTTAGCTTTTTCTACCTTTAAAGAATTCTTCTCAAACTTGGGAAGCAGGAGGTTAATCTCAGAGTGAGATGTATTTTCAGCTTTTTTTACACAAAGTAAGATTCAGTCCTTTTTAGCAGTCTTACAGGATTAAAAGCTTACAACTTTGGAAACTGGTCAGAAAGTGAGCTAAATGAGGAAACAGCATAAAGTAACTCAGTGGATTTGTCTAAACAGCTTTCCTCCTTTGAAAGGATTTAATTTTACTTCAAGCATAAATGAGAAGTGTTTGAGACATCCAATGTCCCAGGGGAACAGAAAAATTACAGAATAAAACTAAATAATATCTTTTGATACCATTGGCAATGTCTGCAAGGACAATGCCAGGAATGATTGTATTTAGAGACTGAATCAACCTTTCACCACAAGAAAGGCTTAAAGTTTATTGGTATTGCACTGTTAGGGAGTCACAGCTAAAAACTACAACATCATATCATACTTAACCAAGGAATGAAGTAAAGACTTTTCTTCTAATGGTATCAGACTATCTTGTTTCACATGCTTTCCTTTAAAGCAAATGCCATTTGTTAAATTTAAATTAATAAATTAAGTGATGGGTTACTACCATACTTAATTACTTTTCATTTCAAAGCAGGATAGGTACCCTCTACTTTACTCTTAAAAGTCAGAACCACATTGTAAAATAAACCAGGTTTGGTCTATCTTTTATAAGTAGGTTAATAAGGCTTGTGCTGTATTCTCTCCCCAGCAGACAAGAATTACTCTTTTGCTTTTTGGAGCCTAATTTTCTTATAATCACAAATTAATATAAGAAAGGTCTCTAACAGAGAAAGTGTCTAAAAACATTCATATACCTTGCTCTGAATTCTATCACACAGATGGAATATGCCTTAAGAAGACCAAAACCAACAATATGACAGCAGCGTGTCTCTATATAGCTCAGGCTTTGGACATACTATTGTCAGTGTCCACAGTAAGCAGTCCCCCAGGATTCCACTTTTCAGTAGGAAATGCAGAGAACTCTAATGTATGGCTGAGACTCAGAACTGTTCATGGTTTCTAATTCGAAATTATTTTCCTTTGGAAGCCTGTGAAATGAGAGGCATAGTTTTATCTCTTGTTACAATCAGAATCTTCAAAATTTCAGTTTGAACTTTTTAGTGGTGTCTTTCATTCTCCTTATACGCGATAGAATGAGCATCTCACAGAATTCTGCTTTCATCCCCCCAAAGTTTTATTCATAATACGTTTCAGCAGCTCTACTTTTTTTTTTCTGAAATTTGTCATCTCTAGAAAAGTTAGAAATAAAAAAGAGAAGAAAAAGGGGCAATGATATCATTCATTTTGTTACAGATTCTGGAAGGGAAAGTGGATTATTTATTACAAGTGTCTATGACCACAGAATAATATCTGAATGTCCAGAAATGTTTTGCCCAAGTTCAAGTGCAGACAAATATCAAAATAATTTTGAAAGTTTATTCCTAGATTATTTTGCTAGTAGGTGGGACCAATGCAATCAAGACTAAGAGCAATGACACGAGTGTAATTTCATTTTTGTGATGACAGAAGACGTATATGTAAGTTAGACAAAATAATTGAAAATAATTCAGCTGAGTAACCAAGGAATCAGTCTAGTTTAAGACTTCCCAATTCAAACAAGCAGCACATTTTTTTTGCCTTCAAAAGGCCAGACTTCAAGAAATAAAGGAAAGTTTTTTTATTAACTCAGCTGAATCAATTGGCCTGAGAAGATTAGGGAATTAAATTAAGCTAGGAATTTCTTTAAAACATTAATGATAAAAGAATAATTGGAATTTGTATCTCAGACAAAGGGGACAAGCTGTAGGACACGACTGCAGGCTCACTTGGATAAACAGCCACTTCAGAAAGGATATTACAAACCAGCAAAGACTATGTCTTAGAGGTCAGGAAGTTTAGAGGTAAAATGAAAACTGCCAGAAGTCAAACTGAGTCAGACCTTGCAAAAGAAATTAAAAGTAAAACCTCTTTAGCTATAAAAATTGAAAAAAGAACAAGGAAAACCAAAGTGAAATGGCACTACATTACAGCAAGAGGTGGATATAGATGATAATCTCTCAGTGCCCCCAGAAATAGAGGAATACTTTACGGAAGTCTTGAATGGAAATGTCAGTCATTACTGCAGACAAGAGTGAAGAATTGAAAGATATACATAACTGAGAAAAGTCAAAGAGAATAATGCACTCATGCTAGTAAAGTCAAGTAATCTATGTCACAGAATTCCCAATAACTGTGACAGAAAGTTGTAAATATAGAATATCTGGAAAATTGATTTAATCAATGTCTCAACATTAGGGTCATGCCATCTGACTATAAAAGAGCTAATATGGTGCCTTTGCGAGAAACAGTGGGGAAAGTGGGTTGAAAGGAACAGATTTGCCTGATCTCAATATGATATAATATCCCTTAATAATGAAAAAAATGGAAGTGAGACAAAAATGCAAGTTCTATTTACAAAAACAAATTTTGCCAGAGAAAATATTTTTCATTGAAGATACAGCAAATGTAGTTGATTCTATTGTTGATATTGTTATTTTTAAAGAATGGCAAATAAAATAAATCCCTGTGACAGAGAGTTGTAAATATAGAATATCTGGAAAATTGATTTAATCAATGTCTCAACATTAGGGTCATGCCATCTGACTATAAAAGAGCTAATATGGTGCCTTTGCGAGAAACAGTGGGGAAAGTGGGTTGAAAGGAACAGATTTGCCTGATCTCAATATGATATAATATCCCTTAATAATGAAAAAAATGGAAGTGAGACAAAAATGCAAGTTCTATTTACAAAAACAAATTTTGCCAGAGAAAATATTTTTCATTGAAGATACAGCAAATGTAGTTGATTCTATTGTTGATATTGTTATTTTTAAAGAATGGCAAATAAAATAAATCCAGTCTAAGTCATGTAATGGTGGAAAAGGAGCATAGTAGAAGAATTGGGGACTGATGACTTTGCTGATGGGATGAAAAAATACAACAGGAGATTATGTTGAAGAAAGTCATTACTGCAGTAAATCCTTAAGAATCAGTACTGAGGTTGACTTTATTTTAGGTTTTATTAACCATGAGGGTAAAAAAGTATGTGCCTGAAGGGCTGTCTTTTTGTAATAAACTTGTACCAGTGAACTTCACTGATGGCATACAGTTGACAGACATCAATAACCTTATCACAGAGAATCACGATATTAGGTAGGAAGACATAAATGATCTTAAGTTCTAGAGGAAGAGAGAAGGGATGTAGTGTAGAGAAACAAATTGGAGAGGCATGTACCTAGAGACTAATCCACTGGTGGCTCAATATTTTAAAATTTTTGAAGAATTACCTCCTTTTACAAATGTAATTGTGATCTCAGTATAGCATTGTTGAAGGTATTGGTGAGCCCTAACAGAGAGAAATTAGGAGATCTCCAGACCAGTTAAGAGTGATGTTCCATAACAGTCTTCTAACAGGAATAGTAGGAACAAACTAGCTAATTGTGTTTAGGATGGAGCTTAATTAATTCATAAATGAGGTTATTTGGGGGAAGTCTAAGATGCAGTTCTTGCCAGCTCACTGACTGTCCCATGTGAAAATGACTGCACGAGTTCTAGACCTAGACCAGACCTGGATCATGCCTGCCTAACTTGTCACAAAAGCAGCTGATCTTGAGTGTCTCTGCACTCACGTTTACAGATGTGCCTCAGTAACTCCACCACACATCCAGATTTTTTTTTTTGTAACTTTCTTTAAGCTAGTAGGCTTTGGGCTAGATTCACAAGAAAAGTTAAGTACATAAGGACGAAGTCAGGAGACTACTGGAAAGTACCAAATATATTTAGGCATCTAACTGAATGGCCACTGACTATAGCAGTCCAGATGGTCCTATGTTAACTGTTCTCCATGCCTAGGAGAGTTTTTATAGCAATGTGCTTGTTAGCTGTGATCAGGCATGTGCTTAGTGGTTGCTCTATTTTTCATAAAAAGCTTTTGTTAATTTGATGCAGTGAGTAAGGAGGAATTGTAGATAGTAGCACAGTTGGACAGATTTTTAAAAGCAGCAGCTTTTAAAATGATGCAGGCCATGTGTTTGTTTGAGTCACAATGGTGAGAGCCAAAATTGATGACATACTGGTTTAATGTTGCCCTTGCCAACAACTTACAGAGCTTTAGTTGTTGAAAAGTTATTCCCCTCAAGGCTTCAGGGATCCATTTTAAAAATCAGGCTGTTACAATTTCACGTATACTACAAAACTTGGTAGCTCTTGACTTCTACTTTGGATTATCAATGGGATGAAGAAAAAACTCTGCCTCACTAGTGCAGTTTTGGTTGTTACCACCCTGGCTGAAAAAGGCCATCAAAACCTACTTGTTTACTGTAACTGAGGTAAGAATATATTTGTAGTGACTGGGGTTTGTGTGGAATATTTTATCTGTTTTTCCATATCTCTGAAATGTACAGAATGTTAGAACTGGTATGCAAGATTGGGGCTTGGGTTTTTCTTTCAGTTTGAGATGGAAACTATTAACCATTGTATGTTCCATACTTCTGAACAGACAATGATGAAATAACTCAAAAATTATAAGAATCATAGAATCATAGAATCGTTTAGGTTGGAAAAGATCTTTAAGATTATCAAGTCCAACAGTAAACCTATCACTGCCAAGTCCACCACTAAACCATGTCCCTAAGTGCCACATCTACATGTCTTTTAAATACCTCCAGGGATGGTCATCAACACAGCCTGGCAATTTCAATATTACTTTTTTTTTTAATTATTATTTTGACTATATTCTTATCTCTGTTGTTACCTCCAGACAACATTTGGTCTTATTCTTATATGTCTGCTATTCCTATTTCTCTCTTACAACTCATCAGGGTTCATTTTGTTGGATTTAGGAAGACTTGTCATTATGATCCAACTAGATCATTTTATACTGTACCTCAGTATCTTTTAAGTGGTTGCTGTAACCTGTCTGGTATGATACCAATTCTGTGATGTTACAGCTGTAGGATCTGGGAAGCTGGCATATCAGCTGGCGATTCTCAGAACTGGGGCCTATGAGAAGCCATTACAGAAGCTTCAGTCACAGAGACAGTAAACCTCATGGAAACATAGTACATGCTTGCTCAGAGCATAAGAAAGTTGAGCTGAAATTAAAATGAACTTCAGGAATCAGATATCAGCCTCCTATCCAAAATTCTGACGTGGAAGCTTTCTAGCAAATGCTTTCTTTTGCAAAGATATTCAAGAAGAGTAAGAGAATTTACTTTTTCATTTTTTATTTTCCTAAATCTAGCTGCAGTCCCAGTATAAATTTGGAAGAAAAAATAGCCTAGTGACAGACATGCCAATCCAGAACTTTGAAGACCAAATCCTTCATTCCTTTCCTGCTATGGCTTTCTCTGTTGCAAAACCCTTAGCCCCTCTGTGACTGAATTCCCCATTTGTTAATCTGACACCAAGGTGTCATTATGCCTTTGGGTACTGTGAACTCCTATACATTAATAATATGCTAGCTGACATCCAATTATTGTAGCAACAGAGGCTGAATAAGGACCATGGAGAAGAAAAATAGAATCTCTCGTGGATTATTCCAGATTTTTTGTCTCTATTGGCATTCTTAAAGACACCCAGTCCCAAGAATAAGCCCTCCACTTTGCGTACATTTTAGTTATATGAACATAGAATCATCGAATCATAGAATGGTTTGGGTTGGAAGGGACCTTTAAAGGTCATCTAGTCCAACTCTCCCTGCAATGAGCAGGGACATCTGCAAGTAGATCAGGTTGCTCAGAGCCCCGTCCTACCTGACCTTGATTGTTTCCAGGGATGGGGCATCTACAACCTCTCTGGGAAACCTGTTCCAGCGTTTCACGACTCTCAGCGTAAAAAATTTCTTCCTTATATCTAGTCTGAATCTACCCTCTGTTAGTTTAAGACCATTACCCTTTGTCCTATCACTACAGGCCCTACTAAAGTCTGTCCCCATCTTTCTTATAAGCCCCCTTTAAGTATTGAAAGGCCACAATAAGGTCACCCCGAAGCCTTCTCTTCTCCAGGCTAAACAACCCCAACTCTCTCAGCCTTTCTTCATAGGAGAGGTGTTCCATCTCTCTGATCATTTTTGTGGCCCTCCTCTGGACCCTCCTCTGGACCCACTCCAACAGGTCCGTGTCTTTCCCATACTGAGGACACCAGAGCTGGACACAATGCTCCAGGTGGGGGTCTTACCAGGGTGGAGTAGAGCGGCAGAACCACCTCCCTTGACCTGCTGACCACATTTCTTTTCCTGCAGCCCAGGATACAACTGACCTTCCGGGCTGCGAGTGCACATTGCCGGCTCATGTCCAGTTTTTCATCCAACATGTCAGGACAAGGAAAGAAAATCTTGTCCAGTGCATTCTTGAAGCTAAAAGAAATGCTCTCTGGCACCGATAGTAGCAGGAGTGAAGAATGTGACCTGATTTGGGAATGAGGAAGGCTTATTTACTGCATTCACCCACTAAAATTTAATATTTCTTCTGTGATGTTTTTTTTTCCATCTATTTCTTCCTCTTTCACTTAACACATTTCTTTTACTTACAGCTCCATACTACCAAGTTATCTTCAGATAAATTGCATTGTATTAGCCAGGATCTTACTGCTCTTCTTATGGATGGTTAGTTCCGGCCAATTCTAAATGTAGCTGAGATGGGGTCCAGCTTAGTACTTTATGATTTGCTACATCCTTATTCCATAACTTAACTATCTTCTGTCATGTCAGAGTCATTTCTCATTAAACATCTCTTTTCTTCTCATAAGTGCACTCGTCCTAGTTTATAAAAAACCTAGGCATTTTTACAAAATTTTATTGGATGCAATGCTCAGTGAGGAAGAGATGAATGGGGAAGCCACAGATACGTGGTTTTCTCTCTGACATGCCGGATCCAACTTTAACTAAACTAGTATATAGATGATCCATGAACAGGAATGTTTTAAACTACGTAATTACTTATCTGAAAATTTAGAGTTGATATTGAAATTTCACCTTCATCCCACTGTGGTAAACAGATATTAATTTATAAGCTTTCCAAGTAGAGCATTTTTAGTATTGTCATGCCTAACTAAAGCATAAATGTCTGAAGGCTGAAGTTTCAGGTCTAACTAGAAGTTTAATGGGCTTTGGCAGCTGAGGCTTCTAAACTAATTTTAAAAATATTAGGGAGTGAAGATATTTTTCTCTTGGGAGGAGTCTTTTACTGAAGGAAAAATATCAGGCAATTAACTTGCACTGAAATGAAATACGTATTAACAACTAATAAACATTTACTGCAGTTTTCATGCACTTCAGTGGTCAGGAACTGGTTCATATAAGAGAACATGTGTGGTACCAAGAAGCACAGTTTATATGCATATATATGCACCTGTATTAGAGACATGGAATGGAAACAATAATTACAAGTATTTCTGACTAATTTCTCCATCACCAAGTGAAAAGTGTTATTAACTATAACACATATAATTATGACAACTTTTACTGCAGAAAACCACGACAAGTGCTAACTTTTGCAGGGAAAGTTTTATTATTTACTTTCCCTATGTAATACTGTAGTAAGGCCTCATTCTAGTCTTCTGTGCAGTTCTGAGAAGGTGCATGAGTTATTTTTATCCTTACTTGGCTGCCATAACAGAAATCAGCAAAGCAGAAGAGTTTTATATAAAACCATGCAAGCAATAACTGTCTGCAGCTGGCAGCTTGTAAGACTGCTTCCTCAAAAACAGTATCAAAAGTATAAGGTTTAGAAACATTGCTCCTACCAGCATGTGCTTTAGACACAAGTGCATAGGTAAATATTTATGAATGTTAGTTATGTAGCACTTAAATAGTGTTTTGCAAAGTATTTTTAACAAATAAAAAGTAAGGATTATTTTATTACAAAGGAGATGGATTATGAATTAGAAAATATGAAAGAGCATTGCAATGACTTAATTTGGATGTATTTGGTGTCCAGAGCTTTTCCTGCTGCAAGGTAAGAGGTTTTTGGCTTAAACCTTTGGTTAAGTTGCCAACAGAGAACTCTTATCCAGATGTCTGGGGGTTCATAGGGATATAGGAAGCTATTTTAACTTTACATTGAGTTTTAATAGTATTAGTATAGCAGAAACCTTTAACTTTCTGCCTAATAAACTTTATGAAGACACCCAGGTAGAAGAATCATAACTACTGAAATCTAGCTGGCATTTTGATTCAATCTGTGGCTTTTGTTGATTTTTACTCAATGTTGATTTTTTAATAAGTAGTTTTAAATCAGAATACTCTAAGTAGCTATATTTCCTTTACTGTATTTCTGGGAAAATTAGATTTGATAAAATTCACCAGAACATGTAAACGCAAAGCTTATATCAAGAATATTGTGAAATAATTCTTTCATCTTTTCATTGACTAGAGTGACTTCAGATGTATTTATTCAGCTGTTCCACAGACAGAGACTAGGAACTGGTAAAAACTCACTGCAAATACACTGTACTGAATAACTCCAGAATAGACCGGTTATGTCTTACACAAAAT
Organism: Aptenodytes forsteri; assembly: GCF_000699145.1. Lineage (NCBI taxonomy): Eukaryota > Metazoa > Chordata > Aves > Sphenisciformes > Spheniscidae > Aptenodytes > Aptenodytes forsteri. Next base: position 61,565 of record NW_008795923.1, on the reverse strand, counting down.
ATGTTTAAGTCTGACAGTGCTAGTCTGTCAAACTGAACCTTTACCTAGAAAGGTTTCTCATATCTCTGTTATAATACCTAAAGAGAGGAGAGGAGAGAGACCTTCTAGTGACAGTCTATGGTGGAAAATCAACTTGGAGTTCGTAGACTTAGATTACTGATTCTGAAGCCACAAAGTCCTACAAAACAAGGATTTGGAGATGGACCTAATTTTGACCTCTTTGCCTCCTGTCTATTGTGTGCACAGTTGACTCTATGCAAAATAGGAAGAATATTTCTATCTGAAATATAGAAGAAAAAGAAAATAACAAGTAATAGGGCAAAAGTGTTGATCTCTTAAAGATGAGGGAGGATCCATTATTACAGTGCTGCCTTCCAGCTTTGGGAGGTGTCTTAAACTTTGAATCATAGAGTCATAGAATCATAGAATTGTTTAGGTTGGAAAAGACCCTTACGATCATCAAGTCCAACCGTTAACCTAGCACTGCCAAGTCCACCACTAAACCACGTCCCTAAGCGCCATGTCTACACGTCTTTTAAATACCTCCAGGGATGGGGACTCCACCACTTC
>NW_008795923.1:29881-59990 GCF_000699145.1 Aptenodytes forsteri | reverse complement strand
AGTAACCTTGAGAGGCGTCCCTACTCAAGGGGAGATCCCTCCGTGCAGCCCCCTGCCGTGCAGGAGAGCTCAAAGGGCTCTTGGGCTGCTCACTATTTATAGGGGTAAGATGATTGACTCATAGTCATATTTACATACTGATAACTGTGGTTAGGTGGACGTATTTCTCACAATAAGCAAGGGCTATTGTGTTGTTATCTGGCTCCCGAATCCACTTTGTTAAGGGACGAAGCTATCACCACCATCAGCATCCATTAACGCCTGCCCCTGGTAGTTATCACTTAAGCAGGGTTACAGGAGATAAAGGTCAGGTTGGGCGGGGGAGCACAGGGTCACAAGAGCCTTCCTACCCTCAAGCAGATCAACACTCCTGCCCAACTTGGTGTCATCTGCAAAGTTACTGAGGGTGTACTCAATCCCCTTGTCCAAATCATTGATAAAGATATTGAACATAACTGGCCCTAATATGGAGCCCTGGGGAACACCACGTGTAATTGGCTTCCAACTGGATTTAACTCCATTCACCACAACTCTTTGGGCCAGGCCATCCAGCCAATTTTTTACCCAGCAAAGAGTACGCCCGTCCAAGCCATGAACAGCCAGTTTCTCCAGGAGAATGCTGTGGGAAATGGTGTCAAAGGCTTTACTAATGTCTAGGTAGTCAACATCCACAGCCTTTCCCTCATCCACTAAGTGGGTCACCTTGTCATAGAAGGAGATCAGGTTAGTCATAAACCCACGCTGACTGGGCCTGATCACCCAGTTGTCCTGTACGTGCCATGTGATGGCACTCAAGATGATCTTTCCTGGCACTGAGATCAGACTGACACTTCTGTAAATTCTCTCTCTGAAGAAAGAAACTTTACTGAAGTGAATGCTCCAAAAATAATAATCTTAACCTAAAAAATTTGGACTGCACTTGCTCACAGAAGCTACTGTAACTGATGTGAGAAAACACTTTTCTGAATTAGGTTCCTATTGTACTATCTGGCCCTTTTAGCAAAGTACCAAAAATAAGTGGACAATTTTCAATAGCAAAAGCTAATAAGCATTTGTTACAAATCAAGTGGCAGTGGAAGATCAAATAAAGGATGGGAAGCAACCAATACTTTGAAACTAATACATTTCTTTTTGCTAGGTATCGATGTCAGAGTTAGTACTCTAAATTAAAAAAAAAGAAAAAAAAAAGGAGTAGATGTTCAGACTGGGCATACAAGTGTGCCCCACACTCCATGAATGATACCTCACCTTTGGTAAATAGCATCATTGTAATGTATATCTTTACTCAGATGTATTGACTTGTACTGTAATAATGGAATTATTACAAACAAACAGACAATAAATCATAGTATATGCAGTTCAGGGAGATTAGATGGCCTGTCCCCATGCCTGTACTTCAATTTTAATTAAAAAATGTCTGTTCCAAGACAGCAAATCTTCTTAGGGTAACATACTGAGTCAGGTTTTGTTTTTATTTTTTCTGAAAATTTCTTAAATCTATCATGGATTTATTTTATTTTATTGTATTTTTTAAGCGAGCAAGACATGAACATATAAGTTGTTAGGTCAATTATCTAGAAGGCCAGTATTTTAAGTTCCTCTATATCCTGATCTGAATTCAACTTCTTTCACTTGCCAGGTTAAGTGGTAACCATCAGGCTGGTGGCTGTTGAAGCTAATTATACAGCTCACTCTATGTATAGGTACTGGAACTGGTCTGAAAGGGGCAGGCATATGAAATTTAGAAAGTTTTAATGTTGCCCCTAGGCAGAGTAGAAAATAAATCTGTTTAGGCTGGATTATTAGCCAGATCTTACTACAACCTTTTTTGTCTATCATTTGCTCTTATTAAAGACTACGGTATGGCTCATTTTCCACATTCCTCTTTTAGTATAAGCTTTCATTCTTCCTGAAGGACACAATATGGTGTTTAGTTTTTGATTCACACAGCATATTTTGAGCAGTATGTCTAATAAAGACGTACACTCTTCTGGTCGTCTGGTCTATTTAGATAGTGGTAGTTCATTAAATTGATGCTGAGAAAATCTGTGCCATTGGGACCCTTTTCTATTCCTGAGCAGGGATTTAGTGCCTGCTGACAACTTTTCTGTTAATTAAGATCCGTATCTAAGCCCAAATGAACTGTTAACAGTGAACTGTTTACTCAGTATGAGGAGGGAAAAGGAAAAGAAGAGAAAGAAAAAGAAAAGAATACTGTTGCATCAAAGCAAACTGTAAACATAAGAAAAGGATTTAAACAGTTTTGTCATTGGATGTCTTTATCTAGATTAGAACTGCAGTTTTGTTTAAAATATGAAAAAAAGGAAATAAACAAGTCCTCTTGTATTAAACATGCTCTGACAGAAATATTTGCCTTCCAGCACCCAAATAGGTAACTCTGAATGCTTAAAAGCTGACCTCCTTTCTTTTGTCACATCTGTTAGAAATTTGGTATATTTGGGTTAAAAAAAAAAAAAAAAAAAAAAAGAAAAAAAAAGGACAAATATTTATTAACATTTCAGTGGGATGACATGAAACTGACCTATCTGGACCTTTCATTTGTTTCAGTGTAAGAATTCTGCTAATATCTTCTTTTGAATATTTTTGTGATTAATTTAGATGTGGACAAGTTTGAAAAAATATAACTGGGCTTTTTCGTTGGATTTCAGAAAGTGCCAAGGCTCTCAACTCCTATTGGAACTGTCTGATTTGATTGTATGAAACAAAATCATTTCCGTCTAATGGCTTCTGAAGACAGATGCTGCCACCAGGGGAAGAATAGTAGGACCCATCTGACAAAAATTTTTCAGTATGCCTGTGAGGTGGTGCAGCTGTCTTCCAGTCCTGGATCAGGTCTTGTCTGTTCTTGAGCATCTGTACTCCTGTGGTCAGGTGTTACAGCTTCAAGATTCAGTTGACTCCTCTTGCAGACCAGAGGCCGAGTATGATGCAACATACAAGGAGGGAGTTTATGTTCAAGCACAGGCTTGATTCTCCCAATCCAATGGTACAAATACAATGCCGCATTGCACCCAGGGACCAGACACACTGTCCTCAGTGCTCAGTAGTGTTTTTGAAGAAGTGGCTCCAATTTTTCAGGTATTCTCTCTTGTAAAAGAGATCGGAGACAAAAAAAGGAACGAAAAAAAAGAAAAGCCTACACCAGTAATTGTTTAGAAAAGGAGAAAAAAAATCTCAAAGTAGTGAATATTTTTTAATTAGTTATTAAGAAAGTGCAGGAAAATTTATTTTTCTCCTCCTCTCATTCATTCTTCCACAGTAACTATTTTCTCTGGCAAAACGGCTCTATTGGTATTATTTAGAGACTTCTACTCTTCATATTTTCATCCTTTAATGACCTTAGAGTATTATTTAAGGATCTCATTATCATGAATATCACATTTTGTTTCCCTAGTTCTTGTTCTGATTTTTTGTCTGAATATCCCCCCGTGTATGAAATTCTCAGATTACCTCAGTTCTACACATTGTAATTTTTAAATTAGCTGATGGAAAGATTTCACTGACTACACATGAACTGTTCAGTTTTGGATTTAGTGATTGTTCTTTAGCACAGTCTCATGTTGGACATTTAGAAAATATATTTTCTCATCCGGAATAAAGCTAATGTGATTACTAACATCTGTACTGGCTCAGGTGAGTGCCATATTTTATTTATTCTTTTTTTTTTATGAAGATGGATCTCTTTTCCAAATATCACATCAGCCCGAGTCATGTCTTTGGGATCTTTTAAGCAGCTGTTAAGGTAGTAATAATGAAAACCTGCTTTCTGTGCTGCCAGCTCTGCACAGATGCTGTGGACAGCTACTTTGGGAGTAGGGAAAAAAAAAAAAAAATCCTTCAAACTGCTGAAAATTAAATCTATAGTGTAGTGAGGAGTTAAAACTTCACAGGATAACTGCTGAAATAGCATATGTAACCAGTTCATTGAAACACAGACAAGTAGACTATTATATTACTCTCTTCTATTGACTTCAAAATCTTTCTTCTGATCCCCTCTCTCTGAAGTATCCCACTGACTAACAAAATAATCAGATCTCTTTAGTAGACAGCAGGCTAAATTCCAAGTTGCAAATCTATGCAAACTCTACGTGTACTTGTTTAACTATTCTTTTTTTCCTCCTAAGTCCGTGACCTATTCTAGCATGGAGCTGTGAATTCGAAATGTAGTCATTGATGTGTACATCTGTCTGCTACAAAACTTCATTCCAGGCAACTCATTGCTGCTTGAACAAGGGCATTCCACTTTAGCAGTTAGGTAATCTCTCTGCAGTCAAACATAACTTACTACTGTACCACAGTCAAGTGTCCCATATTTGAAGAGAGCAAAGAAACATGAACCATAGGTTTGGTATTGTGCGACCAGTATCCAACAAAATTGCTAAGTTTTTACAAAAACTTACAAAAACAAATACAAAACTATTTTGTTATAGCATCTTTCATAGATGGTCCCTTGAAGTTTTGTGGTTTGGTATAGTCTTAATAGAAAACAAAAGAATCTTTGTACACAAAAAACTGATTTACTGTGTGAAACAGATCAAGAATTCTGCCAAAATGATGAAGCTATGCAAGGGCCTAAACAGGTCTAAAACCTGTTTCACTCAACTGTTATTTTTTACAGCAATGATTTACTGAAAGTGTGCTTTGAGTATAGATCTGTAATAATCACATAAGCATTTTACCATGCAACTCTGGTACTGATACCTTGTGCCTTTTATAAACTAGAATGCAAAACATACATATTGGAAGCAATTTGGTCAATAAAGTCCAAAGTAAAGAAGAATTTCTAAAGAAAACAGGGAAATTGTGCATCAAGAGAAGTAAAATTGAGCAAAACAATACAGAAGGGAAAAAGAGGCCAGTTCAACTTTCTGAGAATTCATATTGAATTTCATAAATATTTTAAAATTATTTTTTAGGGAAGAAAATTGATGAAAAGGCAGTCAACAGAAACAGTCCTTGGGAAAAGATGTCATTTGCCTTAAACTCTATAAAGACTTGAAAGGCCATATTGGCTCTACAAACTAGCATCATCTGTCAAGAGAGCTTGTAGGTAGCCCGGTGGCATGGATGTAGCCTGTGGCGCAAGGTATACACAGAGTGAATTCTTAATGCCAAAAGCCTTACCTCAACCTAGCTTGAGTTAAGTGTGACAGAAAAGGACAGCTCAGGGGTGGGATGAATCAATGAGCTGAGATATAGGAGCACTTTAACAGGTAAAGATCCACAAGACATTTTTTCAGAGATTCTGAATAACAGATCATGTCTCTACTTCAGCTGTTATGGCTCAAACAGGGAACTGGTATCACAGATGTGTCTCCAGTATCAGGAGTGACATGTCACGCAGAGACCAGTGGTAGTCAGCAAGGCTCCCTCTTACACAGCTAAATATTGGAAACGTGTTTGAACTCCAAGGTTCACAGGGAATGTGGTCAATTTCTTTTTCAGGCTAAATATAAAGCACACTATACATCTTCATTTTTCCACTAAAAACACAGAAGGTCTGTTATAAACATAAATCTGCTAGGGTTCTATTTTTCCATTTACTAGTAAAAGAGATGATATTTGTCTACAAAATATATATATTATTTTACTCAGAAATTCAATAAAAATCCAAGTTTTTTCATCAGGTCAGAATTACGGCATTCTTATACCAATATTTCAGCTTTATATGCTATCCTCCCTGGTGCTCAGTGGCAAAAATTATGTTCTGAAGCGTTTAGAAATTGGTGACACTGCAAACTTTTGACCTTAATCCACAGTTAAGCCACTGAGCCACAGCCAGATCAATTACAAGGTTCACGGCACTCATGTCTCATATTAAATGCAACTTGCCATGGGGAAAAGGCAGGAAAAGGAAGGTCAGAACTTATAGCTTGTTTTTTTTTTTTTTTTTAAATGCCTGTGATGACTGTGATCACACAAAGTATTGTTTCAGGTAACTGTTCAAAGAGATTAAACTCAGGCAGATGGAGCATCCTTATCCCACTGCAGAGTCCCTCAGTATATTTCTGTTAGACCATAGTGATGGACAGGCTTATTGCTGGACATAATCAGTTTTAAAATGGTTTTACATTGCAAAAAAAATGTTTAAAATTTTCAGCTGTTGGCATAATTTCCTGTGGGTAGAATTTGTAAGCACCTTCTGTAGTCTCCTATATAACTGTAAGCACAGAGACTTGCTATAAAGATTTCCATGACTGACAGCTACTTTTGGATTCAAAGCTCTGTATCCAAATCCAGACAGGATATAACCTCTATAAAGATACCCAATTAGTGGTTGCAGTTCTTCCACGTGTTGAATCTGATGCAGGTTTATGTGCACTGCCCTGGAATGGTGTGTACTCCAAGTATGTACTGTGCTGGAACAGTTTTCTGCTTTTGGCCCTGGAGATTGTGCACTTGTTAACACAGGAGATGATACACTGTATATAGGGGTCCTCCCTTTTACTGAGTAGAAAATAATTTATACATTAGCATTCTAACCAAGAGACATTCTTGCTTTTACTCCAAAGCTAGAGCAGATGTATCTGAAGTATGACATTCCCTGCTTAGGACAACTCTCTTGAAACCTCATCAGGAATAAAGTAGGGTACTTGAATGTATTATATTTGGAGCTCTATCATCCTAAGATTATACTAAAGAGCATGTAATACATGTCTAGATAGCCACTGGAGATAATCTATTCCACATCTGAGAGTTTTGTTATGTTTTTAAAGGCAAAGTTTTCAGGTCAAGATTGAGAAGAAAAAAATCCTAGGAATTTTTTTCCAGCTTGAAACAATTTTATGGCCCTGATTTGTAAAAGATGCCAACTTGAAAGGTCTCTCAGTATATATCCTGTAACAATGAGCACCTAAAGCCACTTGAGGAAAACCTGACATTGGTCCCTACACTGTAAATTTCTGTTGAACTCAGATGACTCTCTGAAAAAAAGTATAAACCCTTAGGCTCTAATGACTATCTTAATGCATATTTACTTGTTCAGATATTTCACAACCATGCCTGAGTATTGTTATTTCTATTTTGTAAAATATCTTGGAAGGTGTTGTGAAAGATGCAGTAACATTATAATCAACTTTAATACATGTAAATGCTACTTCACTATTATTCTTTTCATTTATCTCCTTTTGTTCTCCTTATTTTCTCATAAAATATGCTTTCACACAGATTTTTCTCTCACTTCCATGGGCTTTTGTTCATTTTCAAAGGGCAAAAGGTTGGAGAAGAGGAAAATTCTAAGGGGAAAAAAACCCAGCAAATATGCAAACCCATTCCTGAAATATTAATAATAACTATTAGGGACTTTCTGGAGGGACCTGGAAAAGAAACCTTTAATCCCAACTAAATTTTAGAATAAAAGCATGTTTAATGTAATTTAATTTCTAGGACTCAACTCTCTCCTGCTAATTGTGAAGGTCTTAGCCACAAGTAGAAGCCCCTCTATGGTTCTTATTGCAATCTAAAATGTATCAAAATAAATACTAATATTTACTTGTAGATCTTCATTAAAAATGAATTAAGCTATACTCCATTTAAATAACTTTAAAGCTGAATAAGAATATGATATAGATAGTTAATTGAGTTTAACTAGGCCACTTTGAAATTCATTAATTTTTGTGACTGATTCTGTTTAAACAATCCGCGTGAAAAGTGTCAGTATGCAACTGACACTGGTATTGCCTTTGAATTTTAGTAATTTCAGTGATTACGTGAGGAAAAATATAAATTGCTGTCAGAACAAAACATTGCAGTGGATAGCTGCAGTCATAAAACACAGTACATATTGAAAAGCTGGTCAAGTGTATTTTGACTTTTAACAACATCACACATTCCTGATAATGTAATATATATATATTTTTTAATTTGAAGAACATTAAAGAATCGCTGTATCCAGCTAATGGAATACATGCACATGGCCACAGTGATTTTTTTCAAAGAACTGATGGTGACATCAGTGGTGACAACATGATGATTCCCTAGGAATGTGATTTATAAGCCTGTGGTACATGAATTGTAAGGGCAGTTGATTCAGCTGTTGTCTGGAAAGATTTACTGCCACAGAAGGACAGGTGGCATCTGAACTCCCATCCTTTAACAGCTTGTGCTTGAAGGGGATATTTTTCAAGTGCACCTGCATATAGGCCCTAATTTAAAAGGCATGCTGACCTGCTGTATTACTTGATAGATGCTGTTCATATTCCCTTCTTTATCCCTTTTGACTGAACAGCTGTTTAGTGTTTCAGGTATTTGCAGATGCTTTTTTCTGATTATTTTCTTGCTTCAAGAGGAAGCGTCTTTCTATGATGACCAGGCACGGAGCATATAATCTTCTCAGCAGCCCAACCTATACTATAACAACAGGTAATACACCCAGGGGAAACCACCGAAGTGACTGCATATTTTACTGAAACTGCAGGAAAAGGAGACTTCCCACCACAATAAATCAGCACATAAACCAAATAAAGCCAAACATCATCACTCCAACCAATTCCAAAAAAAACACTTGGGGGGCGGGGGGGAAGCACTTCTAACCCCAGAGCTGATTCACCCTGGAGAATACTCTAATGCATGTGGTGTTGGGCCGCAAGCAATATCCCTGTGCTGTGCTCCTCCGTGACAAATTTAGTTCAGAGCTATAGGACTCATCTGTATCTGTGTGAGAGAGACATGTAAAAATGACAGTTGAATATGATGCAAGCTATTTTTCTAGTTGGAAAGCACACAGAGCATCACAGTTATACGTCTAAGGAAGAAAACAGAAGGGAAAAGCAGAACAGGGAAGACAAAATATGTAAGACGACCTTCTACTTCATGCTCACTCTAATGAATTGTTTCATTTACAGATTGGCTGGGATTACTGTATGATGAACTAGATATGAAATGTCTAATGTTATATATGCAGATTTTCTATCTGATGTCTTGCCTAGCATGCAGAAAAGTCACAATAAACTCATATATTTTAAAAATCCTATATATTAATGCAAATGGTATTTTAGGGGATGGGGAGGAAAGGGTGAATTAATATCCCTCTTTTCTTTTCCAAAACCAACACAAAAAATCTACAAATGACCTGACAGTTTTTAAGTAGAGTGGGCTTTCCTTGTTGATCCCTTAAAGTCCATAGACAGAAAAAAATGAGTCAGTCAGCTTGAAAGACAATGTCTTTGGCTCATTTCCTGAAAAAATAGTTGCATAGTCAGATCATGTATTCAGTCCTGTAAACCTGTGACAGGCTGAGTATACAGAACAGGACCAAGCTCCTGTCCAGATTTCCTGGTATTTAGATATTTTCTGTGCTTTCTCAATAACTTTATAGTTTTAATAATCAGTATTTCATTTTGCTTTTTAAATAGTTGCTGTTTACAGAGGCGAAAAAAGATTATTCCAAAGAGAGAGAAAGCTTTACCAGAATTAATACGTTTAACAAGATGAGAATCTGTGAAGAGGACTCAGAACGTAGTGGTCAAAAATAAAATCCTTCTATCATCTGCCCTAATTTATTGCACATAATAGGCAAATGACAGTATTTAACTGATGAAGACACATTTTGTGCACTACTGAGATGAGATGAAATAAAAGGGTCAGAAAGGATTTCACCTTGGACTATGAGTCCATGCCTATGCTAACAGGCACCAGGTGTGCCCAGGAATGCTCACTGGCGCTCAGGCCGGTTGGCCTGGAGTAGCTCATCATGGTGTTAATAAGCTATCTTGGCCCTTAAAACAGCGTGAGTGTATTCAAACTGCCTGCTGGGAATGACCTCTGTAATGTTGTAGCTGTATTTGGAAACTGCTGGGAGAATAATGGCTGACAGGGGCCAGAAGTCTGCTGAGGACCATGCTAATAATTTAAACCTACAGATGATCAGATTCCAGTGCTAGATGACATTTCTGGTCACTATTTAACTTATTATTACAAATGCAGCCTCTAGGTCCCTACCCACAATCCACTACTCTTAAATAATATAGGAATCTTCCATGAGGCTAGCTATACAGAAGAGATGCTGGGTTCATAAAGCTATTTCTATAAAACAATGTGTTTGTCTTGGAAAAGCAAAAGAACATGCAGATGTCAATCATTCAGAATCTAATTTTCAGGAAAGAATATATTTGGACACTCCACTGTATCTGCAAAGATTATTATATTTTTGTTTTCCCAGTTTATGCTTCTTTTCTAACAATCCAAAATACTTTTTTTCCACATATTCTTTCTACACTGAAAGGCAAGTATCTCCGTAAAACATACATACATGCATATGTATGTGAAATATTAAATGCAGACACACACCCCAACACATACACACAGCCACACGTATATTCTCTAAGTGAAAAGTACCTTTCATTATTGTCAATAATGTTGAGAGGTTTTATTTTTCTGTGTATTTTTTTTTCCGAAAATGGGAACTGTGACAAAACATCCATTCTTCAGTTCCTTTCTAGTCCATACACCCACACTACCACAATATCATGAGTTTACTGCACATCTTGAGGGATCTTTTTAACAATCCTTAATTTTATCATGCAGAGTAACCACTTAAAATATACTGCACTTTAAAAAAATTTTATTCTATTTCATTAGTGGCAAATTTTAAAAGGGTAAAAAAACCCCACTTCTGTTTTAGTTCCAGCAAACTTAATAGTGATTGAAGGAAATAAAATTCTAAAACATTTTAAAAGAATTCTATAAATTAATAAAAATATATCAGAAAAATAAGGAGGAATGGATCTATTAATATTCATTTTATGAAATTATTTTATTTTAAAGTTATTGCAATAATTTCCTTTGTTCATTCTTAAAAGTAGGTAGGTGCTTAACTACTATCACAAGTGGTATTAACATCTTCAAACCCTGAATTTTTATGATGTTACTCTAGTTCATGTAAATAGCAATGCTTTTGTTTCTGTTTGTGTCATGGATTTAAGGACAACAAAATTAATCAAGTTCCAACAACATAAAATTACAACAATGCTGTAGATCTTACTTGTCTATTTCAACAATGTGAGAACAGGATTTTGGATGATTAACACAGCTTTCTGGTTTTTCACCTACATAAAGAATGTAACCCAGTGCTTGGTCTACATTAGTATCTGGAATGCTTTCATAGCTATAAAATCTATCAGAGAATTTTGACTCTGTGATGTGTGTTGCATTGGCTAATCAAATAATTCAGAATTCAATAAACACTGTACAGAGTTTTCAACAGTCTTAAATTGGCTTGTGTGAGAAAAGTAATTATTTTTCAAATTTTAACATATGTTGCTTTTGCAAAATGTCTTAACATGCAAGAAGAAGTGCGACTGTATCATTCATATAAATTATATAGTATAGTATACTAATACTAAGGAATGAATGGTACATTATTCTGGGTGTACCTAAAATAACACTCTGTGGTTCTGACATAGACCTACAGGAAGACAATTGTCAGTGTGGCATTTCCAAATATTTCTGTGTTTTCTTTAACCTAAATTTAATTATATACAAGTAATTTACTTTGTATTCTTCAAACAATTAAAATACTTTAAAACAGAAAAACAGTATAACTGTTTTAGTCATTATTTACTCTTTTACTCTGTTTGTCATTATAGTTCTATTGTTAGAATTTTACACAATGGAAATATGTCAGAATAAAGGAACAGAAGATCAGAGCACGACAGCACTATGTAAAATAAGGAACAGAGCAAGCTCCAAGCTAAACATCTCTTGATAGTTAGCGTAGAAGTTCTTAACCTTAAGAGTCTGAAATTATGACAGTTAACATTTTGGGGGGGCTTCTTTATATATATTTGGCAACAGAACGGCCTATTTTCATAGCATCCCTAGTGCAAAATATATGCCTGTGGTGTTTGGTCTGAATCCAGACTTCAGATTTCATGACTCAACTTTCAACACCTCTCACTGTAATAAATCACAATAGGCAGTGAGGAATTTACTTATAATGCACAAAACCAAGACACTGAGTCATGGAGACACCACAGAAATCTGGAGTTTCCACATCTGAGGAGCAAACCAAATATTTCTGAGATTGTAAATTCATGTTAGCAAATGGTGGGTTAGTACCACTACAACAAAACAGCCCTGTTGTACAATGAAGTCCACTGAGCTCTTTTCACCATGGTTAAATTTGGCAGGTTAATATGAAACATTGAAGATTCAATGTGAAAAAATCTCAGAGGACTCAAAATCTCAAAATTACTACAAATATGCACCAAGGAGTGTTTTGGGGAATTAAAAATAACTTTTAAATATTAGACTTCCTGGAAGGTATAATGCAGAAAAAGAATTTATTTTAACATACAAGTATTGCATCCTATAAATAATTCCTATTCTCACACAGCTGAAATAGGTTTTGAGCCTCTGCCATGTCTTTGGATTTGAAGGTAGATTGAATAACTGAATACAAGATGTTAGAGACATCAAAAGGTATGGAATTAGGCTGATGAATATGGTAATTCTCAAAACCTTTATTTGGTTTAATAAGGTTTTTTTATGCATGTTTTCCACAGATTGTTATTTGCTTTTAGTGTTTTCTTGAGGAGCAGGTGGGAGGGCAAGAGAAAAAATGGAAAACAAAGCAAAATAATTTCAAAGAAATAAGAAGTGTAACACACTTCCTAAAGCAATAAGGGAAATAGAATAGCATTTTTGTTTTGATTAATTGAAAAATATTAAAATGAAACATCTTATTTTGTCACCAAAAGTGCAGTGTCTTTTTCCCTAAAAAATTATTCATCCAAAGAGGGGAAAAAATTAAGACAAAAATCCAGATTTTTATTGCAGAAGATGAGAATCCAGATAAAGGACACAATGTGTAGTAACTTCTTGTCCTAGTTCAGTGTGTGAAGTGCTGGAAGCCAGTGAAGGGGGAAGTTACTGTTGCAAAAGTAACTTTTAGTGTTTGACTGCAAAAATCATTTGGGTGACTGAGGAGGACAAGTTGCATAGAAAATCTTGTCCTTTACCTCTTTTCACCATTAAAGACTTACTCCTCAGGAGACATTTTCAATAGCAGTAGAGGAAGGAAAATGGTGTGTACAGGATCTCAGGAGAAGAAACAGGCAGAATCTTCTTAGCATTAGGAAAATATATGATTCTTATAATGTTACGGACTTCAGACTGTGTAAACAAATAGTGCAAGAGAGACAGGGGCACACTGTAGTGAGTCCAGCAAAGGGCCACAAGATGATTGTGGGACCAGAGCATCTGACACAAGGAAAGGCTGAGAGAGCTGAGACTGTCCATCCTGAAGAAGAGAAGGCTCAGAGGGATCTTGTCAATGTGTATAAATACCTGATGGGGTAAACTAAAGAAGATGGAGCCAGACTCTTCTCAGTGATGCCCAATGAATGGACAAGAGGCAATGGGCACAAACTGAAATACAGGAAATTCTGTTTAAACAGAAGAAGAAACTTTTCTGCTCCAAGGGTGATCAAACCCTGGACCAGCTTGTCCTGGCAATGACAGGCTGTGCATCTCCATCCTGGGAGCTACTCATAACCCAGCTGGGCACGGCCCTGAGCAACCTGCTCTAGCTGACCCTGCTTTGAGCAGCGGGGTAGACTAGATGATCTCCAGGAGTCCCTGCCAACCTCTTCCATTCTGTGATTCTGTGTGAAATACTTTCCCTACTACTAAAAAAAGAATGATAGGAGTAAAAATATTTTACTTTTGGATAACTTCCTTTGACAATCTAAGTGTTCAAAAAAATCTAGAAATCAAATAAATTTCATTTCAAAACTGAATGTTTTATAAAATAGTGGCTTTTATTTTTGTTTGCTTTTTTTACAGGTAAGTTTCATTAAAAGCAAGTTTTCTTCAAACCTAACAGACAAATAAACAAAAGACACTATAAAAAATTTGACCAGCTGTATATCTACATTTGATCTACTTTATAACCTTTTTATTTTCAAAGTAATAAAAAGGATCTTTTTCACAAACAAGATGTTAGCTCAGAGACTTCTTCTTTTATATTTCCTCTTGAAACCTCCTTTGCTAAATCTTCATTGCTGAGTAAGTGGAGCATGATCCAGCAGATGCAAACTATTAAATATTCTATTAAATATCGCAGTTAGAAGGTCTTTGGGGTGAGGTCTGAAAGATACAGTGGAACCAGAAAGCTGTAACTCAGCATTTGGTATTTAGAAGCAAACTTTTTTTAGGCCATAAAGAGGTAGTTTACTGGTACTAATGTGAATCTAAACAAATGGAGAATAAATTATAAATAATTGTATTTTTATTGCTTTTTGACTAAGTGATACTTAGTTGTAACAAACACAATGATGCTGTGAATATAATTATTAAATGGAGAAGGCTGAATTAAATAAATAAGCAACAATGTACATTATACAGCTTAGAAAGTAGAAAAGGAGAGCGAGGGCATACCTGTTTTTCTTACAATAAAAGGCAAAAAGACCAACCAAACAAAAATAATTGCACGGTATTCAGCAGATAAACCTCTCTATTTAATTGCTACTTTGAAAAGACATATGAAAAACATTTTCACAGTAACATATTGCTTATTCTTGCTCATAATTATATTTCTCATTTATGTAAGACAGTAGGCATCAAAAAGATGCCTGTGTTGGGATGACATCTACAAGGGGAAATAAATCCATTTACATTTGAAAGCTGTCCCCCAGGGATGGATATTTTCATAAGTGACATCCTTTGAAAAATAAAGCAAGGAGGCACATTTACTTCTACTGTACATTACCTTCCATGTAGCTGCAAATTGGAAAGTAACAAAGCTGTCAGGTGGAAGTACCACCTAGTTGCATTCCTCTCCCAATAAAATTCCTTCTCCAATATCCCCCTCACCCCAAATAACACCTTTTTATGTGGGATAAAAAGAAATCTCTGAAAGGACCCAACAGACTGAAAACATTTCTGCTTATTAGAAAGTCATCTTATTCTTTTGCGTAGAAAAAAAATCATAATTTTAATTAAAGTGTTAAAGAATGGAGGTACTTTGTGGATGATATGAGAATGTTTGTGTGTTCATTGATTTTGAGACACAAGCTTGTGCCTTGTTTAACCTTACCTTAGAGTCTGTTTTTTACCACTGTATAAGTAGAAATTAGAAAAAGGGAGAAAAATATTGGCAAGGTTGTAGTAATAGCACATAGTTAACTATAAGAAGAGGCAAAAATATAGTTATATTTAACTAGCCAAGGCATTGAACAATCTGATCAAAATTCAAAGCTGGACTTAGCTTTGAAGTTGTCCCTGCTTTGAGCAGACGGCTAGGCCAGCTGACACCAAAGGACGCTTGATTTGACCTACATGACTGGGAAAAACATACAAACTAAAAGTTTTTATATTCATAGGAAGGTTGCTATTCCTAGAGCTTTTTGTTGTTGCTTTTTTAGTTTGCAAATAGCTGAGGCTATCCTTTATTTTACATTTTCTTTTTTTATGCTTTTCATGAAACTATAATTTTAGTTTAATAAACAACGTGGAATGCTGGTTGAAATTGAATTTCCTGGTAGCTTTTGATATAGATATCAGAAGAAGTTACAGAGTATTATTTTTATAGTTTCATAGAAAACAGCTATTTTCCTTATACAAACAAAATGACTGATGTCTTAATAAAAGAGGGCAAGATTTTTATATAAATTTCATACAAATTATGCAGACAATTTACAAGAGAGGGGTGAAATTCCTAGAGAGAGCACACGTGCCTCTTTGACATCCTTTACTATCTTGATAATCTTGAACATATTTATTCCTTAACTATATTTCTGGATTTTTACAGGGTATATTTTTGTTCTTCTAGAAAGTATTGCATTTTCTGATTGACATTTGGAGAAAATGATACCTAGATCTTTAAATGTATAGACAGAGATATTTGTCACATATTAAAAGAATATTGCTTCATAGCTTAGGTATTTGAAGACAAGGTGAGGAAATAAAAAAATAATCCTCTAGTAACTGTCAGAATTAATTAAAATCACAAAATCTTACACTTATTTCAGACTTTGACTATCTGTCTTTGATTATTTGGTCAATTGTCCATAATAAAATGTAACTATAAAAGGAACAAGAATGTCAAGTGATTGTGAAAACTAACTTTGTGACCTTGAAGGAAGAGGATTTCTCCATAACAAAGATTGAAGACAAGGCTGAGAATAAAAAGGAAACTGATGTTTGAAGAATCATGACTAACCAAGTAAAATTTGGTTAAAAAGCTAATAATTTTTTAGTTTACAAAGTAGTGTTGAAAATTAGTAATGCCCAAAGCCAACATTATAAAAGTATATTTGCCAAGGAAGATATCATTACTGCTTATATGATTAAGCAAATAAAAGTCTTAGGGAAAAAAATGGAGCTACTGTCAAGCCACTGCCATGTAACCTGAAATCTGCCAGACGGCTGAAAACTGACTGTGGTGACTGATCTATGTTCAGCAATGAGAGATTGCTAAGACCAACTCCACTAGTATACCCAAACTCTACATGGTTCAGGAAATTGCTGAGCAATAGTAAGCCAGTCCTACTCTAGCATCAATGTCTTTCACTCCAAATCTTATTATTTGAGACAAATTTTAGGAAAAGGGAGCACAGGTCTTCGCTGGGAGCTCATGATGGGGACCATGAGTTCATGTGATGTACAAGCTTCCTTACACATCGCTCTTGGGTCTGCCTGGGTTTCCCACTACACGTTTCCTTTACACAGGCTGCTTCCTTCTCATCCGTTCCCCCCAAAGCCTGGAATAGCTTCCCCCAACTATTTGCATCAGGGGATGCAAAGGGATATTTGCTTTGCAGCCACTTTGTCCGCAGTTTGTCAAAACTTCACCATAAGGTATTCACAGGGTTTTAGCTAAAACAGGCTGGGCGATAGTCACTTGGCAGGGGGACAGCAGGTAAAATAAGGTAAAACCAAGTCAGGCCAAGACAAGCCCAGACAAGTCCTGAGAGCCTGCACTCAGGAGCCTGCAGGTCCATACAAAGCCTGTGACCGTTGCCAGTAATGGCAAAGTCGCATTTGCTGGGGCTACAGTCAAAATAATTATCACACTTTAAAATTGCTTTATTGGAATTTAGGTTGATTTACTTTTAATGAAGACATAGAAGTAGATATTAGTACTTATTTTGATACAGTTTAAATTACAATTTGAGTCATATGGGGGCTTCACAATTAGCAGTAAAGAACTGAGAGACCAGCAATAAAATTAAATTAAACATGCTTTCATTCTAAGTGGAAAGGAACCATGAAGAGATTTAAAACAGTTTCTCTAACATCTTTTCATTAAAATCCTTATTTAATGGGATTAAAAGTCTTCTTTTCCGTATCCCTCCAGAAAATGTCTAATAGTTAATATTAATATTCTCAACTGAGCTAGATGCTATTTAGAGGGAAGAACACCTAGGTCTTCAACTTGCCTTTCTGTGAGAGAAGTTTTACCAATTTTACCATTCTACCTACGCCTAATGGAAGGCTACTATAATTGACTGTGATTTTGTCAAGTGGATACTAGCTCCCTAGAAGGCAATAGAACTAGAAAGCTGAAGAGGAACAGCTACTTTTCAGTGGAACAGAAGCCAGGCTGATTAAGGGTAGAAGAATTAAAAGAGAATCAGGGTCTGAGATAGTTTAATTGCTGCCACTGATGTAAAACACATAATATATAGGGAAAAAAAAACACTTCTGAAAGGAACCAAGATACATTCATTCTAGTAAGTGATAAATTTGAAATGGCAACATTAATAGTTCATTTGTATCCTCCTTTAAGAAAACTCATTGCATAATGGCTTCTATCCCAGCCAGCATAAATTTCAACTTTGAAATACAAAAAGACATGTTAGATTTTACTATGTTACATTTTAAATGCAGAGATGTCTCTTTCTTCCTCTTTGTTGGATTTGCCTGACTCTCACGAAAATGAAGCCACTACTTATTTAAATATAAACCAATAGAATGGAATGGAATGGAATGGACTATTATATTTTCAGTTGGAAGGGGCCTACGACGATCATCTAGTCCAACTGCCTGACCAATTCAGGGCTGACCAAAAGTTAAAGCATGTTATTAAGGGCATTGTCCAAATGCCTCTTAAACACTGACAGGCTTGGGACGTCAACCACCTCTCTAGGAAGCCTGTTCCTGTGTTTGACCACCCTCTCGGTAAAGAAATGCTTCCTTATAAATCATGACATATTATTTGGTTTGTGAAAAAGCAGAGGGAAGGGAAGAGCAATTTTGTTATATTTGCCCGCAGAATCTTTTTGTTAAATTTTCTACCATCCCAATAAAATTGATAGGGGAATTAGTTATTTTTGCTTACATTTATTGTCATTAAACGTGGCTGTAAGCTTTCTCATGGAATGGTTTGTCCCAGGAATTGATCTGGTGATAATTTCTTGATATTTTGTCTTCTCTTTGTGAAATAAGATTTTTTTTCTACTTCTTGTTATGAAAATATTTTTATCAATTTAGAATGTGTTATTTCAGTTTTTATTAAAACAAACATAAGCAAATAATTCCAGGATATTCACTGATGCAAGGATTTCAGTCTTGCCATACAGAAGACTGAAAATGTAATCTTAGAATCTCTAGCTGATGAAAGTCAGTTTTTCAACCACATTTACAAGTCTGTGTTTTGTGTATAGGTGCAATTTCTCACTGTATTTTTGCAACATATACCAAAATACAATATTAATTATTTTGCCATAAATTTAATATGATAAATCTTTGTATAGCATGTGGTAAGAACTTTGAATGATACCAACCCAAATTTTAACTTTTTAATTAAATAGCTATTAATGTTTGAGTATGCTGCAAACCAGCCATTTTATTCCTATTGCTAGTTTTTTGTCATATAAAGTTTTAATCATGGCAAGCATTTCTTTTTCAGTGTGGACACCAAGTATTATTAATATCTCCTTGTGAACAACTTTAATAGAATCTTTCATTAAGTTTAAATAAATTAATCCAATTGTATCATCTCTGCCTACCACTCTGACAGTAAGGAAGGCATAACCCTATAAAAATATGTGCTTTTCTTTGCTCCCTATACTGTCTTGGTCCAGGTGATTTATAAGTCTAACTTTACTTAGTTCTTCTGGAAAACTCCTTGTCTTTACCATTTCCTTACCTGAACACAAACCATAATCCTTCTACTGTCTTATGAAAAGTTTCTGGTTAGAAACGTGAAGCCCAGAGTGGGATGAACACTGAAAAATGTGCTACATCTCTGTCTTGGAATTCTTACACTTATTTACATTTAACTGCGTGAGTGCTTCCTATATCCCTTTGTGAAGGTCTTAAAAATGAATTTACTGTAAGAGATATGATAATAGTATGGTAATTACCTCCTTAGGCCCCTTTGCTCAAAGTACAAGTCTTTGTAAGTTTTAAAAAAGATTTTTTGCCTTTTTGGGAAGTAGTAACTTGCTATTTGAAGTGTGTGTCCAGCTGAAAATGTAAACAGCACAACACTAACTTTTTTGTCAAATACTTTAACACAAATTGCTGCACAACAAACCTCCTTAATTTTATCTCTGAGGCCCAATTTACATCAGCTCTGCTGATGCAAAGGAGCCATAAATCATCTAGGGCTGGCCCCAGAGGAAGATCACTAGGGGTATGGAGCTGATGGGGCAAGGCCTGCACTAAACACCCTCCTGGCTTAGCCTGCAGAGCGCTGGGCCATGGCCAAAGGAGAAGGTGGCAAAGGAGAACGTGTTACAGCAGTGTGCCTATGCTCCAGCAGTTCCTGGCTGCTGCAATGGTCCTTTGCAGTTGAACATAAGTTACAAAAGGGGTTTGCCTGCCCTAATTTCTACCGGGGACCAGCCTGCTTTTGAACCAGCCTGGACATATATTTTACGACTGTGTCTCCTCACTGTTGTGGCATTGTACTCCACAGAAAAATAGCAGTACAACACAATAGAAGATGAAAAGCAGAGGATTTATTTAAGCTAAGTACAACGTTTAGGATGAACAGTTTGCTGACATAGTGCATTTCTTCAACTTGTCATTGGTAAGTTTCAGCTTCCCAAAAATATACACTTCTGATTTACAGTAAGCTCAAGTGTTTGATCTGGCAAGGAATGGAAATTTAAAAAGACAAACACAATAGTCTAATATTTAGTCTAATATAAAACACATTTTTCCTCAGCTGTCACACAAAATTGCAATGGATTTTAGGGAAGGTGGAGTGAGTCAGAGCATTTGTCAGGGAAGAAAGAGGTTCAGCTGGGGCAACTCTAACAAGCAAATTAATTAAATTGTAATAGGGACTCCTAAGCACCAGCCAGTTTGAATAAATATGTTTAGAACTTACAGTGTTTTAAACTTTTGATCAAAACTACAAAGATTACTATTGCGTAAATTATGTCCGTTTATACTGCTTACCGCTTTCTAATGATAAGCCTGGCTATTCTGTATTTGCAAATGGATGGCCACTTCCACATGCTTCTGAGCTCTGTCCAGGCTTACATGACTTCCTTATTTTCTCCCTTAAATATTAGTAATTTGAAATATCTATGGAAAAGAGAAATTCTCCCAGCCTAAACAGTATTCTGCAGCTTAGATGGGACTTACACACTCTAGGCCTTTTGCGTCTCTGTCCCTATCTTCTCCCACTTTGGACCTAGAAATGGAAAACTGTAATATGTAAAATATGGCTGTAGGGGCAGCGACTTAAAGTGTCAATGAGCTTTTAGTTACAAAGCTCATGGCTAAATAACTCCGGTTAGGGCTCTTGAACTTAGTGGGACTTCTGATAACGAAAATTAAATTGTCTGGAGACTTCTGACCTGGAGGGAGAGGAGTCCAGGGTGAGAATCTAACTGGAGAAACTTAACTCCATGCAGCACAGAGGAAGGCATCTAATTCTAGACAGGAATGCAGCTTAAGAGAGCCTCATGCTTTGCTCTTTGTGTTATTTTAGGCAATTTCTTCCTGAGGATGCTGGTTGTAGCAATTCCCTATTTGAGATCCTAAATATTTCCTTGCTTGGAATCTAGGGAAGCAAATTTCAGGTACCTAATCAAAGGTTTCTATAGCCATTTTAGATGCAATATGGTATCCCAGCCCGTCTTCAGCTGCTGCTGCAAAAAGGCATGTTTTTTCTGTAATGCAGCCTTGTGCAGATAACTCGGATACTCTTCAGATGCCTAAATTGGCCCTAGAAGACTACATTTAAGTACATGAATTGTCATCTGTGTGTCCAGGTCAGACACATGGAATAAGTCAAATGTAACAGTGTCTGAAAATATCAATTTGTTTTCATGGGCTTTAAAAGGTTCCTGGGCTACTACCCTTGATGTAGACGTGTACACTGACCCCTACCTTTTGTACTGATGTCTTTTAGCAGATTGAGGTCTTATGTCTTGTAGATCATTCTGAAGAGATGCAATTTTTAGTGACCATTCAAGAACTCCTGTAGGGTGATGCAGTGTATGCAATTAGGATGTTATATTTTGGGGGCTATGAAAAATTAATTGTGTTTTATGCATTTGTCAAAGTGGGAGATGGTTTTCTCTTCTAATACACAAACAAAACAAAACAAACAAACAAAATTAAAACCAACCAACCAAAAAAAACCCAAAACAAAAACTCAACCCCCCCCCAAAGTATTACCACATATCCTCAGTGCTGGCAAAGATGGATGAAACTGAGTCTTAGAAAAAAAACTGGTAGACAGAATGTATGCAAACCTTCACTTACTGTGTAAGATTATGGGAACCCACATTTATAATTAAAATGTAATTGGTTCAAGCTAAATGAAATCCAAAGTTTTTAGGAAATCTCATAGGCTAGCAGAAACCTTGTAACAAAGAATGTGAAAAGTTACTGCATCTTTTTTTAAAGTACTTCCATTGTTAATGTATCTGAATGAAGGGTAGCCTGCATCTATAATTTATTACAAGCTAATTAGTTAAGCCTTTGAAGTGTTCAGAGCAAATTTAGAATACTACTGTATAAGTCAGTAGCTGATACAGTTTGACATTTAATGTAATGATTACATTGCTCTTAATTGACTAACAACCAAGAAGCATGTGCAAGTAAGTTTTCCATAAAAATTAGGTCTTCAGGTCTTATTATTACTATTAGAATAACTATTTTATAATCTACAGTGTGTACAGAAATCCTTGAGAATTTTTTTTTTAAATCCTTTTTTTCTTTCTGTAAAACACTACTTTTTTCATCTTAGACTGAGTCAAAGGTAAACAGGACGCAGGAAGCTTTGTCAGTCTGTTGAACAGCTACTGCTGAAACAGCACAAACAGACAAAAGGAGAAAGACAGGCTTTCAGTAAGCTACCAAGATAATTAAGAAAGGAACTTGCCCAAACAATTATCTGGGGACCCTGCAGTAATGCTTGCAGCCATAGCTTGGGTGTAAAACATTTTCCTGTGTGTTTAAACGTAAACTCTAAGAGAAGCCAAGAATACTCTTTTATACTGGCTGCTTAAGTAAATAGAAGAGAATACAGATTTGTAGAAGATAAAACTTTTCTACCCATGAGGAATAGGGGCAGATATGGAAATGGCCTCAAGTTGCGGCAGGGGAGGTTTAGATTGGATGTAAGGAAAAATGTCTTTACTGAAAGAGTGGTGAAACATTGGAACAGGCTGCCCAGGGAAGTGGTGGAGTCCCCATCCCTGGAGGTATTTAAAAGACGTGTAGATGAGGCGCTTAGGGACATGGTTTATTGGGCATGGTGGTGTTGGGTTGCTGGTTGGACTCGATGATCTTAGAGGTCTTTTCCAACCTCAATGATTCTATGATTCTATGATTCTATGATATTTGTCAGGACCTTGAGTGCACAGATAGGCCTTAATTTCTCTGAGCACCCCCACCCCTGCTCATGGGCCCAGGAGCCTCATTTCAGCTCAGGCCTGAGCAACCAAACTCCCAAGAGCTGTCAGAGGTGTACCTGCCTCCAGCCCTGGGGTGGATCTTGGACCTATGTTGCATCTGCTACAACCCTGTCTCCCACTCCTGCTGACTGGGGTCTCTGGATGGACCCTGGAGGGATGATGGACTTGATTTATCCCCTCACCCTTTCTGGGGCTGTCATTGAACCCTATCACCAGCACCCAGCTCTGCTTGCAGTGCTCAGACCCTGTGGGACCACGTTCTGATAGTGAAGGCACAGCCTGTGCACGGTCACCCTTGTTTCCTGCCTCGTCCCCCTCTTGAAGCAGACCTGCAGATATTGAACTAGGAGAAAACTATAGAAATAGACTGAACATCCTAAACTGTTCTTGTTTATTGCCAACTCTTTGTTTTCATGTATTTTGTTGATGTGACACATTGCTGATAATTATACATATGCAATAAAATCAAGGGTGTCACAAGATCTTTGAAACACCCTCACGCATTTTTGTCCCTTTTCTGCTGTGACTCCCAAGGATATCATTATGACCAGTGTAAGGGGTAGAGGGGTGACTCTTCAGAGTAGTAGAACCAGAACCTTAAATGTAAAAGCCATATCACACCAGCTGAAGCATGATGTGCAAACATCAGCCATTCCGGTTTATGCATAGGATCATGACCCTAAGTTTCAATGAAAAGCAATCCTGTTGTGTCAGTCTGAAGTAGGAACACACAACTCACTCAACAGATTCAATCAAATAAGAAAACTTGGACAATTACCACATTTAGCTGAGCCAATGTAACTCATGAGTTTGTCTTAGACCTGAGGAAAACTTGCCTGTATAAGTTCTTTCACTGAGATTTTAGTTAACAACAAGTTGTGGTTAAATGCATAAACATTGAACTGATGGAAAGTAAATTGCTAAAATGGCGTAAATTAGTGATGTGAACAAAAACTCGATTTCCACAGATAAAAATGTACATGAACAATTTAACATTGGACAGTGGAAACCTATTCTCTTTTATCTTGCTCATTAAGACCTGCTTCACATATTTTAGTCATATCCATTTTTTTGTGTTGTAACAAAGTACAAAGTTCTCTTTCAAAATGTGGACGTTTTGCTTATGCCTTTTTGATGGGAATAAAGCCCAAATGTATAATAGTGTGATCTGTGGGAGGTATTTAGAAGTTCATAAAGAATTAGATCTAGCTGAAAACTGGCACTTTTAAAAAATTAATTTTTAATTAATTTAATTAAGAAAGGAACTTGCCCAAACAATTATCTGGGGACCCTGCAGTAATGCTTGCAGCCGTAACTTGGGTGTAAAACATTTTCCTATGTGTTTAAATGTAAACTCTAAGAGAAGCCAAGAATACTCTTTTATACTGGCTGCTTAAGTAAATAGAAGAGAATACAGATTTGTAGAAGATAAAACTTAATGAACAATTGCCAAATTGTCAAATTCTATAATTTGACAAATCTTATGAGCTGCAGTTAAGACTGGGAGTGCCTCTCCAGGATTTGTTACTTGACATAGTAAGAAAGATGCTGTTGTACATGTGTCTGCTTATCTTTGTGACCCACTCCTGTTGCATAAAATTAATAGGGTTAGAAATGGCACTTAGAAACATCCACTGGTAAATCCCATACATATAGATCATAAATTACAGAACACTTAATGTTAAAAGGGACCTCTAAAAGTCATCTGGTCTGAACATCCACCCCCACCACCAATCTCTCATTTTTTATCTTCTTTCTAACTTCTAACTTAAAGAAAGCTATCAAGGAGTGTAGTATCTTCCACAGGGTTTGCATCCAAAAAGCCTTTTTATGGATACAAAACTGGGGGGCCTCTACCCTAGGTAAGTTCTGTACCTAATGTAAGACTCCTAGTCCGAGTTATATCCGGAGAGGTGCTGAGCTCTGAGGACCCATTTAAAGCTGTTATCATTAGAAATTTCGGCCCTAAAACTTAAGACAAAAGAAAAATATTTGACGGCGCTTTTGGCCCATCTTTGATTTTGATGATTTATACATTACTCCTATTTTGGCAAGTGTTCTGAGCAGTAATGGAAAGATTGGGAATAACATGTAAATTTCAAATATCAAGGGACAGGCTTGGAATAGATGCCTTGCTTATGGTTCCTGAAAAATTGCCAAAGATAATATGTTACGGGTTTTTCAAGCCAAAAAGAAAGAGGACAGCGGGAAGTGACATGTACAGAGGAAATTAGTGCGAGAGATGATTTTTGCTTGAGTGCTAGTTGCAGGGATACCTTGAGTCCCTGAACTCTGGGCACAGCATGAACAAGTACAGAAGTGAAATTGTTAAAAAACATTTTAGAAGAATTGTTGATTTCATGGAAAAAAACCCACATGGTTATAAAGAAAAAGAGCTGAGAATTTAACTTTTGGGCATCTTGCCTCACAGTACTTGCAACATGCCAAGCCAGATAATGTTTTAGGAAAGAATCTGACCTTTTACTTTATTCTTATCTTTATTTAAAAAAAAAAAAAAGAAAAAAAAAGGCAAGACGATTTCTAGCCTCATGTATGTGCAACTGGCTGCTTTTCTTTAGACATCTGTTGTATGTAAAATGATATTTTGCACTTCCTTTCTATGTGAGAAACTTGACTATGTACCAATTCTCCTTGCCACCTTCCTATATGAATGAATTAGAAGCATTGTTAGCGTAGACTGATGATCCATGAACCTCTAGAGTGGTAACAGCCATAACATCTACATCAACTCCCATCACTGGGGTGCTTATCTGTATTGAAGGGCGAATCAGTTCAAACTAAAAGAGAGTAAATGTATGTATAGTCCTTACAGCAGAAAACTAGAGCAGAATACTGTGCACATAAGGAAAAAAACATTTTTTACATCTAATTCCACTGCACGTCTATCAGTGATCCTATTTTTATTCCAGTAAGTTTGTAGTACACATACTAAACCAACGAACGGTTATTTTTTTACTGAAAACTGAATTTCTTTTCATTTGAAAGTACAAATAATCCTGTTTCAAGGAAGTTTTCATTTTCTAGTTATGGGAGTAGTTTGGGAGACTACTACGAAATTTAGTGATGCCAATGAAAGTCCCACCATTGATAATGACAGACTTTGGAACAGGTTTCTATCCTCTTAATCCATAAACTACAAAATAGCTGGCTGGACCGAAACTTGGAGCTTCTGGCAACCTTGAATCCTGCAGTTCTTCATTGAAATACCTCCCCCTGGCTGCTTTAACAGCAATGAAACTGGCAACAATACGTTTTTCAGTGAAGAAAGTGTTTTTCAGTGGAGAGAGAAGCAGATGCAGAGCTGGCTTCTGGTCCTTGAGAAGACCTGCTGAAAACCCAAGCACGCTTATGATTCTTTGAATGCCATGAAAGCTTCTTCCCCCACACACGCTGCTAAAAGCAAATGACCCTCCAAACAAATCCAATCTACTAGATGATTTAAGCAAAACATTTAGGCCCCAAACGTAATGCATTTGCCTGAAAGTGTTTTCACTAGAACTTTTTCAAGCAACCCCACTCTGAATCAATGAGACTGTAACATAAAGAAAATAGAAAATGAGAAGTGTATCCATGGGTAAACATAGCTATTCTTTCTCAAAAGACATCCATAATACATAGGATTTTATATGTCCTTTTCTCTATACTGATTTTTAAAAGTCTTTGCAGGCCATTTTTCAAAAAGTAACTGTAATTGTACTAGTAAAGATCACAGAATCAGAGCATACATTTGTTCTTAGGTTGCATTTGGTCTTTTCAGCCAAAATAATTAGAGATTGTCGACATTAAAAACATCCTCATCAAAGCCTAGGAATATATATAAATACTACGTATTACTGATAGTTCAAGTTCCTTTATTAACCAACAAAAATTAAATTATGTTTCCTGAAAAACTATTAAAGAAAAATACACTGTATTATTTGACTTTTCTGAATCAGATTTTCTACATCAGAATTCTAACATTGAAATTTCACTAGTTAGTCACTAGGTGACTAATAACTAAAACACTTTTCTTTCTTCAGCCTTTTATCTCACAGCCTGCCTCTCTCACAAATATTGGTATGAAGAATGGCTCTAATTGAAAGAATTGTGCAACTACTTTAGTTTAAACTTTAAATAAATGTGTCCTTTTTATTATTTATTTTTAGTACATCATTCATGTACTGTTTCTACTTATTAAACTAATGTTTTTCAAAATAATTTTAATGACATGGAACATGCTGGAAGCATTTTAACAAAAGTCTCTCATAGTAACAGACATGAATATGTGAAGCCTGCAACTTTCATTTAATTCTATTTTATCAACTTATCTTTTGTACTATCTTTAAAAGATACTTCATTTAACACTTTAGTGACATTATTCTGTTAAAATTGTGACCCTATCAAAATTCATTCAGTTTTTCTGTCTTTTCTGACATAACGTGATTTACTGAGCTTTCAGTATTCACTGGAGTGTTTGTTTTAACCTTAATGTCAACTTTTACTTTGAAAAGTTTAGCTGTTTTATGCAGAGAAAATAATCTCCAATGGGAGAGAAAGCAGTAGTACAATGCAATGAAGACCTGGATTTTCATTCCAATAATTTAATTGCAACTGCAGATTCAGCCAAAAGTGAACACTTGGTGGAATTAATGTACCTCTTGTTATATTAGACCTACTTACATGGTGTTTAGGGCTGGACGTATTTTTATTGGACTTTTGGTCTGAAGTCAGAAAGTACTGAAAATATTTTTAATGCCAGATATCATGCTCAATCTACCACCTTATTAATAAATATGGGAAGCACTTTACAAAATTGGTATATGTCTATTTCTGGAGCCATTAATTATATCAAATTGAATAACTACTGTATAAAAGGTGATGTAAAAAGTCTATATCAATGTTAATATGATTGAAGTATACAGACTAGGGAAAGAGTCCCAGGTAAAACAGTAAAATAACTTTGATCCCAAATAACTCTGTGGCACAGACTGTTGTAAACAGTATTTTTTTTTTTTTTTAATTTTCAGGTAACAGATATTAGTAAGCAGCATGTCACAATATCTGGCGTAACTCACTGTAAATAAAAATGTCACAGCAAAATACCATCCAAGAATACATAAACAACTTGATCTTTATTTGATGACATAAAAGGCCCTCATGTAGGTGAATATCAACATATTTGTTCAATATAACTAAGTGAAGCATACAGATAAAATGGTTCTCTTCACTAGTGAGAATTACATTGTCCTCCATCTTTAAGTGAAATATATTTTACTTTTCTTTATTTTTACACAAATCCAATAGGATATTTTGAAAATTGGCAGTGCAAAGCAGCCCATATTCAGGAAAGGAACCCTGCCTGAAGGCAGGTTTCTAAATCTCTATTTATCTGATTAGTTGCCATATGTTGAAATAGCTGGTTGTTTGACACTGGAAGAGGCTGGTTATGAAGCAGCTCTGGAGGCCATATGACTATACATTTGGCCTCAGGGTGTATGTATGTTGCTGGACAAAAGACACTTGAGCTGGATCCAACTGAAGTTGCTCAGGAACTGGAGGAAATATAAGTGGACAATATAGCTCAGCACATTGCTGAGAATCAGCTAATTAGTGCTGCCTTGAGATGGAGCCTGGCCACGAACTACCATGCTAATACAGTTTTGCTGTGATCCACAGTTGTACCCATATCCTTGACTTCCCCAGGTAAATATACCAGTTCATCAGGTAATCTTTAACATAACACTATATTGTGCAGTGCAGACATGTCCAAAAGTGTGATTTTAAGAAACAAACACTATAAATGATGATTTATAGCTAAAAGTGAATTAAAGAGCTAATTAAAGGTCCTGGGATTAGGCAACACAAATATTTCCTTTTCAGGGAAAAAATTACTAGCATAAGATACCTCATGCCAAAGAAGTTTCAACAGTGGGGCAGTTCAGGAGAGTGATTTTCTTTAGAAGATATAAAGCACCAGTTACTATAACAAATGCTTTGTTTCATTAAAAAGAAGTGAAAAAGCTGAGATATATTTGAGATAAAGAAGTAAATCTGTGCTGAGTTTACACTAAAATCCCTCCAACAATCACATAAGATAAGGGAACCAGACCCATGCAGTAATTGAACAGAAAGGATGTCCATTTAATAATAAAAGGTGGGAATTAGTAGCTTTGTGAACTCATGTAACTGGTGTACAACATTCAGCTTCTTTGGCCAGGTTCCAGGCCTGGCTACTTTCACTAGTGGAGAACAGGGAAGCCATGTCCAAACAAGCTGTACTGCCCAGACCCGGATTGAGGCAGTTGCTTACATCTGAATGTTTTGTAATTTCAGCAAAACGGTTTACCAGAGCTAAAAAATCCTGCCTTGATGCTGTCCTGGGTGCAGGTGCCCAGGTGCTGGCAGCGGGAGCTACAGAGTGGCCTCTGAGGAGAGGCCAGGCCTGCCCCATGCTGCTTACAGCCAGTTCCAGCTAGTTCCAACCGACCCCCCGCAGGGCACGGCTGAGCCCCTCAGACAAGATGGCGGCACCCCTGGGAAAAAAGATTTAAGGAAGAACAAAACACTGGACAGAGGCTGGGGTCTTGCTGCCAGCCAAGGTCAACCCACCAC
The DNA here is from genome assembly GCF_000699145.1 of Aptenodytes forsteri. Lineage (NCBI taxonomy): Eukaryota > Metazoa > Chordata > Aves > Sphenisciformes > Spheniscidae > Aptenodytes > Aptenodytes forsteri. The sequence goes on along the minus strand of NW_008795923.1, from coordinate 30,528 downwards.
AGACACATTACTCAGAAAAGAAGAGGGTATAACTGTCCATGGTTTATTATTCAAAATTTACTGGTTAGGTAGGATCCCACAAATCTGTGCTCAATTCTGTACAAAAGAAACAGTTTAGTTTAAAACAACAGTGCAAAATGACTGTCATTCATTGTAAAGTCTCTTCAAGTTTATAATCTTTCCTGTTTTCTCTGGTATGTAAAGTTAGTTGTTTGTTTAATTGATATGTCCTCCTTCCACATGAGAGCAATTTTTTTCTGTCTTTTTTCTTGATGCTTTTATAATCATGTTGTGGTTTAACCCCAGCCAGCAACTAAGCACGACACAGCCACTCGCTCTCTCCCCCCGGTGGGATGGGGGAGAGAATCGGAAGGGAAAAAGAGAGAAAACTCATGGGTTGAGATAAAGACAATTTAATAAGTAAAGCAAAAGCTGCGCACACAAGCAAAGCAAAACAAGGCATTCATTCACTACTTCCCACTGGCAGGCAGGTGTTCAGCCATCTCCGGGAAGGCAGGGCTCCATCATGCGTAACGGTTACTTGGGAAGACAAATGCCATCACTCCAAACGTCCCCCCCCTTCCTTCTTCTTCCCCCAGTTTTATATTTCTGAGCATGACGTCATGTGGTATGGAATATCCCTTTGG
>NW_008795923.1:23768-29827 GCF_000699145.1 Aptenodytes forsteri | reverse complement strand
GTGAGAAGCAGAAAAGGCCTTGACTCTGTGTGAGCGCTGCTCAGCAGTAACGAAAACATCCCTGTGTTATCAACACTGTTTCCAGCCCAAATCCAAAACACAGCCCCATACTAGCTACTATGAAGAAAATTAACGCTATCCCAGCCAAAACCAGCACAAATCACCATAATCTAAAAAAGGAAAAAAATCAAAATCTGAAATCCTCCAAAGCATTTCAAACTCCATTTCTCCTGTGATCCCTACATATGTAAGCAAGGACAATTTTTTATCTCATTTACATGCTGTGTGCTATGTGTTTGTAAGTGTGTATCTTTCCATAGACAGTAAGGTCCTTTTGGCATTTTTCTGCCATTGTAACACTCATTATAGTAAAATTTCCAACTCTTTGAAATATCTCCCTAACGGTTCCAATCTGTCTTGCATTAACAGGGTTTCAAACTTTATGGTTAATACTGTTTTTTTGGATTTTGTAAGGGGCTTTCAGGTAAGTCTTAATGCCAGCATATAGTTGCATAAACAGTAGACAAGAATTTTTTGCAGACTACACTCATAAACCATAGCTAACTGTTTAGATCTTATGTCAACATATAGAATCATAGAATCATAGAATAGTTTGAGTTGGAAGGGACCTCTAAAGGTCATCTAGTCCAACCCCCCTGCCGTGGGCAGGGACATCTTCAACTAGATCAGGTTGCTCAGAGCCCCGTCCAACCTGACCTTGAATGTTTCCAGGGATGGGGCATCCACCACCTCTCCGGGCAACCTGTGCCAGTGTTTCACCACCCTCAGTGTAAAAAATTTCTTCCTTACATCTAGTCTAAATCTATCCCCCTTTAGTTTAAAGGCATTCCCCCTTGTCCAGTTGCAACAGGCCCTGCTGTGCTACTTGACCAGTTACTTTTTAAACTGAAACCCTATAAGCAAAGCCTGTTTTCAAAAAATCCATTCCTGTCAGCTACTCTGTTAACAGAGGTGGGGTTGGATAATTTACACTCGTTCTACTACATAAAATTATGGAAGATGTATGTTTTGACCCACTCAAAACTGCAGAAACATGGCGAGGTCAACAAACTTGATTTTTGTCATAATTATTCCATGAGGTATAGCCTTCACTCATCTTGTTAGATACCAATGACAATTTAAATGAGAACAGTCCTTTAAAGATTTTGCCATTGTTAAAGCTAATTTACTATTTTGATCCATGCGTAACTCTCAGTGATTAAATTCTTCCACGATGTGGATCAATGAGAAGCAAACGTCTCCTGGATAGCTATGCAGTACCTCTACATTATGTAGCTTTACAGGAGGAGAAACTGAGCTGCAGAAAGCTTGATTTGATCAGGAATTTAGAACTGAAGAAATGTGACTTTTTCTCCCTAGAATTAATTCAATCATATTTTCCCTGCCACCTGTAATCAAAGAGATTCTTTCACTTACTGTGTTATACAGGACAAATATCTCTCATACAATCATCTCAACTTTGCTCTCCCGCTGATTACTCTGTACTTCCATCTATTGGGAGGATGTAAATATTACAATCCTATTTTTGTTTTAAAACTTAATAATGTTCTTCCACATTCACTGAAAATTTAAAAAATCTATATTCTTCTGATTGTTTAAATCCTGTGTTTCCCCCCGTCCTCCATTCATTTCTGTGGAGGCAGATCTCTGCAGAAATCAATCAAATTAAGAGGGGGGGCAAGGTCTCTGCATATTGTACATTTTCAGTATTCAGGCTATTGACTTTGGCAACATGTTTATGATTGGTTTAATTTGTTTGCTTGTTTGCTTGTTTGATCGCTTGCTTTTTAAATGTTTTAAATACATGCTCTTGAACTTGGGAAATTCCAATGAAATTGGGTCAGCTTTATGAATTTTCTGACCTCTAAGAGGAGCTTGACACAAACACTTTTCTTTATCTGGGATTTTATAACATTCTTAAAAGAACTAGGGAAGAAAAAGGGGTAGGAGAAGGCCGTGAAGACACAAGTCTGAAATGCAATAGAGGTAAGTATGAGAACAAATAAAGTATTCCTGAATTCTCCTTTCTGCCATAGATGGTCTGTTTCCCATTTGATGATGCACAATAGTTTACAAGTTTAAAAGCTCCCAATATTTGAAAAAAGTAAAGGTAAGAGACCATTCTTAATTCTTCCAAAGGACATACTGATAAACAACCACAAGTTCAGGTAGCACTATTGGCGCTTGAATTTGATTGCTTAGTTTACATTCTTTTCATTATTTTAAACTGATTTAGTTAATGGTCGGTATTAAATTAAAAAATCCATTCTTTGAAGCATGGGTGTGGTGATTTTGAAATTGTAAACTGTAGTCTAGTAAAGGTAATTTTAAAAGAAAGACTTTTTTCTGTTGCCTTGGATTTGTTAGAGAAGGATCCTAAAACACTGGGTAAATGTTAGGAGTTATTCCTAAAAAACCTGAAAAAACACCTCATTAAGCAATAGCGTCCTTATTACAAGAAGTCGAAAACAGTGGTCAAGCGTGTAATATATAGACAATAGTGTCTACTCAGATGTTAATATAGAATCTGTTAAGTAGCGTCTGTCTCAGGCTTTGCCTATGGTAAATATCATTGCACATGGCTGCAAAGACAATGAGAACCTGTGTGAAAGTAGTAGATATTCTTCAAAAACAAAGTAGCTAACCTGTGTAATATATTTCAGAGTTATGAAATTATCTGCTTAACTTGGGTTGCACCATAATAAAAGTGTGCTTACAGGACTGTTAGTAAGAAAATTATCTTTATGCACCATGTGTCCAACACTTTGGCTATTGTGGGTACTAGTATACTTGCCTATATTGACGAAGGCAATTACTCCGATTCTTTATCTGTCAGATTAATACTTAGCATTTTATGCACTTAACACTACATAAAACTTCTGAGTCCAATGAAACTGAAAACACCATTCCACATGTTAATGGATTTACGAAACAGGTTCCTTCCTATGTGGAAACTCTGGCCAACAGTACATGCTTTAAATAAATTAAGTGCAGGGCATATTTTTGCTATTTTTGTTCTTAGTCATGCTGTGGTGAGGGACAAGATACTTGATTTGTACAGACCTTTGCAAACTATTAATTGTTTATGTTATGCTCAGTTATGTGGCTGGTTTACAATGAACTTTTGCCGTTTTTATAAACACTGATACTTTAATTAGGTCTATATATGGTCCCTAATTACATAGGGAAATTATTGATCGTGAAAGGGGTTTATCAGCATATACATACATGAAATATATGATCAGAGTTTAAAATAACAATTCAATTCTATTTCATTTTACAAATGAAAATTTTGTTTCATCGTAATTCTAAAGTAATGCTCGTTTAAATATTTAAATGATAACATAGTTTTAGAAATATAGACTAACATAAAATACAGTTTCTATACAACAATGATTAATGTCAATGGTAATTAATAATTTTAAATCCAGTTCCGATGTTTATTCTATCTGGTCAAAAATGGACAAATACAGGCTAAATGGGGATGAACTGAAGAGATTCAGAAAAGTATTTTAAGTAAGCTCATTAAACCACAAGTTCTGTGGGATGTCTGATTTATTACTTTTCTGTTTAATTGGCTTTTGCAGGGAAGGGCTTTTGCAGGGAAGGGAAGGGAAGGGGAGGGAAGGGAAGGGAAGGGAAGGGAAGCTGTGTTAAAATGGTATTAACCAGGTTCTAAGTAGGGCATCTTAATGCAGTCTGTGACTTTGCAAAATCTGCATGATATCCCACTGGGTCTCCTAAAGTGCGGTGTGGGCTCATCCAGAAAAAATTGAACTAGAGAACTGTTGAAGGAGGAGAGAAATTAATGTTCCCAGTGACGGGTGCAGTTACCTTTTAACATGTAGAGTGTGTGTTTCTATCCCTACTATTCTGTCACATTCTTCCAAGAATAAAATTTTGCCACTGTTCTTGGATCTCCAACATTACAGTCTAAAACAGCTGTTGTAATTTTTGTTATATACATTCTTTATTTCACAGGGAAAACCACAGAGGAATCAACCAGTAGTCAGTAGAACATATCTTGTCTTTGTGTTTGGTGAATTAAGAAAAAGCCCTATTGTGTACCTCAACCTCATCACCCTTTACTGATATAACATTTCCTGTACTCAGATAAGAACCCTATTTCTGCACAGAAGAATAATTGGCAAGCTCAACATTCTCTTTTCTGTTGCCTGCTGACATACAACAATCTGGGATAAATGATGAAAATAATAAAAGCAACACCCAAGCAGATCTCAGCTGCTAAGGAATTCATTCAGTTTTTATAGCAGCTTTATAGAAGTGAGTGATACATGAGGTAGCTGTTATGTTCATTTTGATATAACTGTGAGAGTCTGACATGTGATTCCTCACTCCATGGATAGCAGTGTCATTGTGTTTTGTCTGCTTTTCCCAGTGTGGAAATCTATGTGCTTGAATGAGATGTTGGGGTTTTTTTTCTTTTTTTTTTTTTTTTATTGCATGAAAAGGAGTTCACAGAATGCTTCATGTGGTTTCCTAATAAAGTCACAATCTGTGAGGTTTTATTTTACAAATTTGTATTAAAAAGGCATTAATAAAGATCTAAATAATGTAATCTACATCTGCTGTTTAGTAAAGATATTTATTTATACTCCCTCAATTAACAACTAAGCTCACAATTTGAGGATATCTGGGTAAAAATATCATAAAATAATTTTACAATATAACAAAAATCATTATCTTATTAAGAATAAACTCATTACTATGCAGGTCCTGGTTGACCCCACAAACCTTGACCCACTATTAAACATTCCCAAATATTTAGTTCATTATTATATTTCCACAGTAAGAAATGTTACTCTACTAATCAGTATACTTTTTAAATATAGTAACTTCTTTTAAAAACAAAAAGCAAACAAAAAACCCTATTAGTACAACAAAAAATTGAGTGAGGGTTTTATTCTCCTGAGTGACACAAACACACAGCTTTAAAGATACGCCCATGGGTGCTGTTTAGAATCTCTGTTGATCATTGTATGACGTTGATAGGCTTCCAAAGGTGCTCATGGATTCTTTATCCTCAGGTTTGGTATGTTATCTTGTATGTACAAATCCAATGAAATGTTTTATGCTTTGACAATTAATAGAGAATTTGTTTGGTGATTTCTTTTTTTTTTCTTACTGATGACCTTTCTAGGCATTTATTTATTTTATTTTCCCCTCATGCGATACCTTTACAACTTTTAGGGACAATGGGGGAGAGAATGTATAGATTTTAATTATTTCTTTTACAGAAGGAGATCATGTTAATACAAAGAAAAAAAAAAATCCCTCCTGAATTTTGCTCTTCAGCCATGTCCATAGTCACTAGTTGGCCATGTCTCTGTTATTCTTACAGAGGTTCCTTGTTTCTGTAATTTTAGATTTGTTATTGCTTAACTTTTTCTATTGAAACATCTTTCCAAAAATTATACAGTATTTATTCATTAATCTTCAGTCTCTCTTTGGGGAATTTTTCTGTTGGTGTTGGCTTTACATAGGCCTTTATAAAATTTTCCTCAACTATTATAAGTGTCTTCACTGCTCACATCCCAGTTGACTGCCATTTCATTGCAGTGCCTTTGCCTACACACAGAAAGTTATTCATAGTCTTTCAACACCTGACATATGGCACAAGCACCTGTGAGAGATCAAGGTTTAAACAGTGATGCACTGTTAATTATTATAAGAAATAGGCTTTCCAGTTCATAAATTCCCGTAAGCCTTTTATAATTTTCAAGCAGCAGTTCTCATTCCTTGGCTTATTTAGAAACTGGCTGATGAGTTTGCTGCACTGTTGGCCATAGGACTGCTTCTGGGACCATCTTGGGGCCAGGTAGTTGTGGGGCTGGCAAGGCTTCCTTATATCATCCTGAATTATTTTTCTTTCAGGACATATTGGTATCTGAGGAATTTTTACATGGCTTTATATGGGCAAATAAGGCCCTATACAAATTCCACTGTTGAGATAGTGTCCAGTTTCAATTGTAGATCTAAGTATTACATATAAACTATTCCTCTGACCTTTCTTCCCC
>NW_008795923.1:0-23608 GCF_000699145.1 Aptenodytes forsteri | reverse complement strand
ATTTGTTACTTTTTTTTTTTTTTCTTTTCAGGAAACTCACTCAGTTTGCTCATGAAGGTGACTGGAAAGACACATGCCAAGCTAACAGAAAATATTTCCAATAACCAGCAGGTGTCACCAAAAGGTAGGCAATGACTGACAGAAAGATTAGCTTTTTCTACCAATAATATTACCTCCCTAAGCAGCATAAACCTCTTTAACACATAGAATTATAATGATTTTTGAATTTTATATTCCTGTGATCTTGAGTTTATTTAGTTTAGTTGCTGCGAATTAATATATCTTTTATTTACACACCATTCATGTTTTCAGATCACCTTTGTTAACAGCATGGAATCATAGAATCATAGAATATCTCAAGTTGGAAGGGTCCCATAAGGATCATCGAGTCCAACTCCCTGCTCTTAGCAGGACTACCTAAAAGTAAACCATACAACTAAGAGTGTCGTGCAGCATCAGCATGGTAATTAAAGATCACAGTTCACAGTGGACTGTTACCCCTGTTGCACAACACTGGATTTCTTTATTCCTTCCTAAGTAGTCTGTTAGTGTAAGTATTAGCATTTTAAGATATGTTGCAGAAACAGTCTACTTCTTCTGATAAATTAAATAGTTACTGAACTGTATTGATATAGTAATAGACAAGACTTAATGATACTTATTCTTATGTAGTCTGACCATTAGTGGGTCATGACAGTGTCTGAGGAGCAATTCTGTAACCTGAGAATGAATTATATAGGTAAAAGACTTAGGCAGAATTGGTTTTCTACCTAAATGGGCTGTTTTGTTTCGGTAGTGTAATGTAGCTACCAAACCAAAATACAGCTGGAGTTCCAAAAAAGCAATGCTCCACTTGAGCACAGCTAATGACATAAACACTTTGGGTTTTGTTCTAGCACAGCAATCTTTGCATCCTGCAGTAGAGTTTAGCTCAGACATTATTTTCTAGGAAATATGTATTGCTAGATAATAGGGAAGATATATTTTTATGTTCTTACCTCCTTTTGGAAGTTTCTCTTTTCCATTTATTTTCAATTTGAGTGCCTAAATTATAACTTGAGTGGAAATCATGTTTACGTTTTCTTTTTCAGTTGAGTGCTAACCAACTTTTACAACACAGCAAGATTAAGGGAACTGAACTGGCATGTGGTAAAAGGTTTACTGGTCACAAGACTCTATCATGAATAAGCAAATAACCATGTGAGTAACAGACACAGACATATACCAACAAAAAAACAATGAACCAAACAAAAAAACCACTAGAAGTATTTATTTGCTTAGGAATGAAGAATTAAAAAAATACGATTTCCAACAGAAAAGGATATAGCTGAACTCTGTGGATTACATATGATGAATATTTCAGCACTTTTCACATTACTGAACATGACTGAAAGCTGAAAACACACTATGATGAAATTAAGTGTTAGGTGTTCCAACCTAAGAAGGAGCAATTGGACAAAGATGGATTTTCTTTTCTTACATACGTATAGCCGCTCACTCTAAAATTACACTGAGCTGACACAGACTAAAGAGAAATAATATTTAATATAAGAAACAGAGAAAGAAAAGCACAGTAGAGAGAACTGTACTTTGTGTGATTTACTTTCAAAACTTGGCATTATTAACAAGCAGTAATGTAATTGGAAATGCTGCTTACAATGAGGTACATGCTACTATAACAACAAAACATCTCCTAAAATATATCTTATAGTGGAAACCTTTATATTTATTTACAGTATTTTCCATTGACAACTTTAATTAAATTAAATCAACAGATGAGGCAGTTATTAAACTCTTGTCCAGAAACAGTGTCTTGGCAGTACATAAGAAGATGCTTTAAAGGACACAGTTTTTCTACTTATCACACTAATTGCTTCCTATTTTGGCTGGCTGTCATAGAGCTATCTCCCAAATGATGTAGTAGTGAAAGATTACTATATTAGCAAGTCAGTGTACATGTGTAGTAGCAGCCTCTCTCTCTTTTTTTTTTTTTTTTTTTTTCCTTTTTAAAACTGTGAAATCATGGGTCAGGCAAAGTTTAAGGACTCTTTGAAGTGCCACTAAAAATTAAAATGATCTGATTTTCCAAAGCTTGGCTGGCTGCAAGTCCTAGGTATGTTCTGCTCCCTGATATAGATTTTTCCCTGTTTGTATCTTTTCTAGTAGCAAATAAACAATATATTAAACTATTATTTTTAATGGAAGCTATTATGGCTTTGGAACTTAAGGGAATGGATAATGCTAGCAAATCATCTACCTCACTTAAAAAGCAGTTACAAATTATTACCAACTTACAGCAAGCAAAGGAGCTACTTAATAACAATGGTGACTTATGCTGGTTGTAAAAGACAACAAAACATTTCATTTTAGAAGTAGGTTTATAGGGGGCTATTATGGATCATTGTTGGTATTTTTAAATCAAGTCTTTCATTTTAAATCTCTGGCACAATTCTTTCACAATCTGCGACCTAGCTTCATTTACACTGGACCATTCCTAACAGCTGCTGACACCATCCTCATCACCATGTAAATTAAGCTAACTAACTTCTCTAAGAGGTATTTCTCAAACTAGTCCTAGCAGAAAAAAATGGCTAAGTAACTTCTCAGAGGCCTTTTCTAAATTTTTTTGTTAGTTTCTTTGGAACAAATCTCCCATAATAAAAAAAAAACTATTTTAAAAAGAGAAAGAAATAGTTTGTTCCAAACTTGACAAAGTCAGAAATAAAACTGAGACATAGAAATCTTATTTCAGATATGTTCTTAGGTAAATTTGCAGTATGTGACATTTGCTGGTTATTTACCCATAACATATGTATACTAAACCTGCCAGAATCTTTGCTGAATCACCTTAATTGTGTCCAGATTAAAAAAACCAGATTAATATAGATATATCAGTCTAAGATATCTAGGCAAAAGTAGCTTGTAAGTGGTGCAGCCCAAATCCAGGCCACAAGACTAGTGTCTTCTCTGTTTCATTTCAAAATCTGCATTAACTATTTGTGGCTATACCTATTTGACTCTGTAGTACATTGGAAGCAAGGACAAGTGTTCTCAAAACCAGTTAAGAGATACCAGCTAGCCGAACCAGCCTTACTACACAGACACTCCAGGAGAGTGGTAAAACCAAAACCAAACCCAAAAAACCCACCCCAATGTAATGGGATCTTTTGCATAAAGGTGATGCTCATGCACAGAAATGAGTCTTTTGTACAGGGCGGTGGGTCGCTGTCCGTGTGTCCGAGGGCACTTGCATGGTTTTCTCAAGCTGGATGGGATGAGACTCCCTGAACCTCTGTTCTGCTGAATTCATATAGCCAGCTGGCCAGCGATCCCACCACCCACTCACACACATGCATGATGCCTTCTGCTGACTGTTTTAAACTACATACAAAACATCTACGTGATCATTCCAGAGCCTACAAGAACAGTTTCTACTATTTACAAGTACCTCATCTGCATACATTTTGGTCAATCCCACAGCAGGAACCACCTGGGAGAGCCTCTGGGATGGCCAGGCTCTCCACTCTTGCCATACTGTTCATTTCCAGTTCAAGCAACAAGAAGACTATACTGTGTAGTCTCAGGCCAAGGAGGGTCTGTAGATACTGCATCAGAAACCAGACTTTAGACCACAACTGCAAGAACAGGAAAAGCAATAGAGCACAGGCTTCAACCTAAATATGCTGAGTTATCTCACCTGAATGAAAAATTAATTTGTTTGATAAACAATTAGTCGGACACATAATAAATGTAAACATAAACAGAGAAATGCAAATCTCTTTCCCATGTTTTGTCTTTTGTTTTCTTCTGAATGCCTTATTTTTGTTATTCATTCAGTAACAATAACTGAAAATGAATTTAGTATCAGCATGCATTTGGATGGGAAAATCTTTATTGTCTTGTCCTAAATAAGCTTATTAAGGCATCAGATGAAGCTGGCTTTCTGCCTGCTTTTTGGTGAACAGATGCACAGAACAAGGGAAACAAAGTGTATAAATTAGAACATTAGATGTGGATGCTTTTTTGTAGCCTAAAACTTTATAGACATGTTATGCAAGTACTGGGTTTTTGGAGGGGAGGGGATAGATTTTTTATTTTTATTTTTTAGCCTGGAGAATTAAATTAATCTTTCTTGTCAAGAAGAGAAAATAAAATATGAATTATGATTAGACTGAGTTTTAAATAAATAGTGCTGACCAGATGAAGACCAGCAAATCAGAAAGTTTAAGCAAATTTCTGGTCTCAGCCCAGTTCCTTAACTGTTATTCATGTTGAATAGTACAGCCTTACCACAGGTTACACTGATTTCAATATGTAAAGGTGGTGAAATTAAACCATCATTGAAAGCATCTTATATTTCAAATTACAATGTCTTTATGAAGGCTAAATTAAATGGTTTTGGCCCCCTGCTAGTAATGTTCAAAAGAAAACAATTTAATTCAGGATTTGTGCCTGTTGTGTATTTTATTATTCCCTGGTTTGAATGTAACATAAGCTGCAGATAACATTACCTCTTCATTTTTGGTTTAGACTAAGGAGTTTATGGTCATTTTGACACATATATAAACAAAAATATAATGTCTAGGAGTTGTATTTTCAAGCATTTTCAAGCAATAAAGCATGATGTACAGAATTCATAAACATTAATACTTTCCAAATTAGAGATCAAATGCTCCTTTAATAATTTCATTCTATAATGCAGTTGACTGCAGTCACTTTGCTGTGCATATGCATCCATGACAGCCAGTAAAAATATGTAATGCCTTTAGAAAATACAGCAGGATTTAAACACAGTTATGTAAAGAAAGAGTATCAAATTAAAAAAGTTATAGTGCCTTTAAGACCAGTGCAAAATTTGCAATTATGTTATCCATAGAAAAAATTAACAAATGTGCCATCAAATGAATTTTGATATGTAAAGCAAAGCAAATTTCTTAACTATTTCCTTGTGTTTGATGAAAATGAATTGCACAAAAGCAAACCCAGCCTCCATATGGAACTATTTTTAGTGCATTCCAATTGACATGAATGAGGCTAGAAATAGTAGAAATAGAATGTAATTCAATAGTACAAAGGCCAGGGTCATACACTGGGGACTAATAATAGTTTCTGCTAGAACCTGAGAGCTTATCATTTGGAAACAGAGGAGGACAAAAGCCTGGGAGTATTATTTGATCACAATATGACCATGAGCCACCAATGTGCTATGTCTGGAAAAAATGTAAATTTGATCTTAAAGCACATCAAGCATGAGATTTTTTGAGCAGTGATAAGATGTTCATGTTATTGTACAAGACATTGGTGGTCAGAAGTGGAGTACTACTCTAGCTCCTGTCTGTTGACATTCTTCCCAAGTCAGGTCCTCCTGTTCCCACTTGCACCAGAACAAGCCTTTAAACGGAGCAGTGAGACGGGTCTAGGGCCATTGACAGCAAAATTCTTAGACTGAAAAGACTTTGAAGCATGTTACAGGACTGATCAGAGGAATAAAGATGAGGTAATAGAGAATGATTTTGGTATAAGGTTGCTTAGCTTTTTGTTCTGCTATGGGAAACACAAAAGAATGAGGAGGTAGGATTTGAAAGTTTTTCCTGAGAGCTTAGCTTCACACATATAAATGGACCATGACACTGTGACCTTGGATGGAATGAGACTGCAGGGACACTACATGTCTGTTACTGTGATTGTCTCTGTTTCTACCCAAAACTAAGAAGCAGAGAAATGTACTGAGCTGAATAGTATTCCTCCATAACTTAGATATCATAAAGATTTCTTTATTCATTACAGGCTTTTATGTGGGAGGTATGAAAGAAACAGATATAATTCTAAAGATTAGCAAGGGCCGCTGGAAACAATCACTTCATAATAACTCTTATGACAGAGCATGTACACAGACTTACCAATAAAAAACCCAGTAGACAATGCATACTGAATCTCCAAAACTGAGACATTACTTTCCAGGACATATATTGGTAGTAGTATTTGTCCTGTGGAAAAAAATCTGGAAGGTAGAAAAAGAAATTCCCGGGATATGATCAACAGTACAAAATCTATAGGAAGACAAAGGCAAATAGCTGTTTTCCCAGGTTCAGGTGATGAATAGCACTACAAGTAATGTCTGAGAGCAGGAATTTTCAGTGAGGAACACATTGCTGAAACTTAGCTTCTGGTGACCCAAAGGCTGCCAGTGTACATACTAATTGAAGATGGACTGTTATTTATTCAACCTTGCTGTCTGTAACTATACAACAAGAGCAATGAGTAGTTTGATTGCAATTGTATTTTGGAGCAATTTGCAATTTCCTCTTAGCAGTACTGATGTATAATAATATCAGGTCTGAAACATGATGTATGATAACAAAACAACTAAATGGTCAAGTGTAGGCCATCAATAATAAATCACTCAGTCATGCAATCACACACAGAAAAATGTAAAGTAAGCAGGAACACCACATCTACTGAGCAACAGATAATTATTTAAGTAATAATGTGATATCAAACATCTTATCTCTGAAAAAGAATTGACACCATGGACCATAATCAGCATCCCTCCTAAAATACAAGGAAATATTTCAGAGAAATGGACACTAAGAGAGCCAGCTACTCTTTTTGGTACTTACAGAACCATCACAAAACCAGTCTCACATGTTCCCTACTGGAGATACTGATGAAGCATACAGAAGGATCACATTCTATCATGACTGAAATGCCAGGGTAGACTGGCAGACAAAGACAAGTGCAAAAAACTTTTTGTTAAAGGATCGATGATGTCTCAACACACTGAATAGAACACTGAATATAAATAGATAACCTGTATGTCTGAGGTTGCACTTGCTGATTGAGGAGGAGATAGCTGATTTATCATATGTTAAGGATGGCAAAAGAGGGTTATAACATACAATCTCCAGAGAATGTCTTCTAGAATTTTTGGTAGGTACCAAAACAAATATTCACATATGCACGTGTCCTCCAGTATAAACTGAACTAATTTCTAGGCATCAAGTTCATAAGCATTATGCTCTTATTCTTAGAAAAGGAAGGGTCAAAGCAGAGTCTTTTCGGGACTGTTCATGAGAATATTGAGCAATAACATCAAAACAACTACTTGCAGGTATCTAGGGAAAAAAATACATTGACTTCTGAAAGATAAAGCCTATGAAAGAGTAAAATATAAATAATCCATCAATACAAAAGGATAATCAAAATATATTTCAGGGTTCTGTGGTGACAACTCAGATGTTGTGTGATTTCTTTTTGTAGATTAACAGACAGTGAAGGAAGTCAATGTTTGCAATAAAAACCAGACCTGTGTAAGTCTGAATGATTAACATAAAATAATCACGGTTAATAATATCCTTTAATCTTGAAAAAAGACATTGCTGGAAATTAACAAGAAACACTTGCTAGGAGAGTCTCAAGGGGAAAAAAATAACAATTAAAAAATCCCTTATTGCCCATTTAAGAATGTAGCTGAGGTGCAGAATTTGTTCTAGGACATTTTGGAAAATATCATGAAGAGGTCCCTGTGTGGAGAATAATCACGGTTAATAATATCCTTTAATCTTGAAAAAAGACATTGCTGGAAATTAACAAGAAACACTTGCTAGGAGAGTCTCAAGGGGAAAAAAATAACAATTAAAAAATCCCTTATTGCCCATTTAAGAATGTAGCTGAGGTGCAGAATTTGTTCTAGGACATTTTGGAAAATATCATGAAGAGGTCCCTGTGTGGAGCCAAGTTCCAACTGCTATGCATATAATAGGTACTTTGAACAAGCTGTCTTTCAGCAAATAGCACAGAATCTGTGCAGTAGTAGATGGTTTAAAATTATGTTGAACATCCTACATGTATCTGATGGAAAACGCAGTAAAACATTGAACAAAACAATAGAACAGTGAAATAATTCACATCTGTATACTAATAATGTCACCAGATGTAAGGGTATGAAATATAATTAAGGATGACAGTTTATTCAAATATAAACAAAGAGAAAGAGGAGTACAGAAGAGATGGAATGAAAAAAGAATATTTTTCTTCTAACTAGGTACAATTTTTTTTTGGTAACCTAATATATGGGGCACTTATCCAAAATAGGGGAAACATAGTTCATTTGCTTTCAGTAAACAGAATTTTAAACTGACATTGCCCTGTTTCCAGAGTTCTCAAAAATCTTTTAAAAAACTATGCTGTTTCCATGCAATATTCGTGTAACAATCTAGGGGTGCATGTGGTTGGGGTGGCCTAGGATGTGCCCAAATGCAGAAGAGAGAACCAAGCTTTTGTTTCCTTTCCCACTTCTCCTAGATACACAACTTAGGTGAAAACAGCAGAGCCTCACTTGTTTCTTATGTGAGGGAGATAATTATAACTCACCACTTCTTTTGATTTTATTGCAAATTCTCTAAAAGTAGAAATTCATGTCAAATAGTGGTGTTTTGTTGTTTTTAATCCCCTCTTGAAAATATTTCTTCCTTCCATTGGGAAAAAAGTAACAAAACAATGGACATGTTTCTGTTTTTGCATATTCTAATCTGAAATGTATTTTTTACATCTTGGTTTTGTTACTAATATATAAACTTAGAAACTAAAAATGTCAGAAGCTGAGGAGAAGACAGAGCAAATGAAAACAAACAGAGGAATCTACTGCCCCAGATTGAATGCCCCATATAAAACATATTCTGGAAAGAGCTACAAAGAGAATACTGTTTAGCAGTGGAAAAATTTTACAGCCTTATGGAATCTTAATACTGTGCTGAAAAAGTATAATCTGATTCACATCTAATGTTAGAAGCTATATAGACACAGTAGATGACTGTATGAATTCAAGGAAGTGGGGCTACCAGGAGGCCATACATGAAAAAGCTAAGACCAAGATACCAAAATTGTATTTTTTAGGCTCTGAAGAATACACTGAGAAGGACATGTCTTCAGGAAGACAATGATGGTTTTAAGAAATATGCTTGGTAGCCACAACACACTTAGGCTGAACAGAACTGGTTCAAGATCATTTGGGAATCCGATCACAGCATTTGGGAATCTCTCTTGCAGCCCACAAAGAGATGAGAAGTCTGAGTTGCCAATAAGGATGACCAAGAGACTGGCTTTTTTCTGGCACTGTCCAGCTCAGTACAGCTTGTAGTCCATTACAGATGCTGATAGAGTGCTCATTGAGAGTTGCTTGCCATGAAGGATACAAGGCTGCAATGGAAAACAGAAGGGCAGACTTAATGCATAGATAAAGTTAGCAATTATCTAGGGGAATAACAACCTCCGTGAGGAGCAGGCATGGGTCTGCTGCCCACCTAATGATGGCAGAGCACTGGAGGAGAGGCCACTTTCAGCTCCTGACATACATGAGCCACAGCCCTTCTATCAGGGAAGTACCCCCAGTGCTAGCAGAAGCTGCAGAACTGCCTCCATTCCAATCTTTCCCATATGTATGGGAGCATCCCTCCATCCTTAAGTCCCATGCAACACAGTAAGCAAAAGTTGGTAGAGCAGCTGAAAAGTTTCTCCCTTCACTCTGCAGAATGGCCTGTTGTTTGCAGGCTCTTTCCCCCCCCGCCCCCCCTCTGGAAGGAGGGTTATATGGGTTCAAAATCCTTTAGTTGAAAAAGGGGTCTTCAGAAGTTCAGAAGTCCACCTCCAATAAGAAAGGTAGAATTTATTTCATTTACTAGAATAAGCTACTTCTGAATAATAGAATATCAGATCAAGCTGTCAAAAAGATAAACCCTTTTAAAATTAATTTATTCTAATTGATAAGATTTTTGTTGCTCCGTGGTAATTATTTTTTTCCACTCAGGCTGTAAGCAATCAATACCTAGAGTCTTTCCCTGTGCTGCAAGATTTGGCTGAGAGAAGGAAAATTTATTACAAGTGTACAAAAGGGGTAATGATAAGAGAGGCTGTCCAGCTGCATGACTGCAATTATGTCATAATATGTAGGAGTGCATGTTTCAGTGACCAGTGCTAAAACAATATTTCTTTCCTCTGATAATGTCAACATAGTTTATTATGTTAACCTCATGTGTGCATTGCTGCAGTCTTTGCTACTGATAATATTACTTTGAGATTCTTGGCTGAAAAGACCTTTGCAAAGTGCTTTACAAATAGATTAAGAGTCAATTAAATCAATGAATAAAACAACTCAAAAAACTCTGTTATGCTCTGGCTCACTGGTGTGGTTCAGAATGAAAAATATAATCCTTGCAAATATGAATTGGTAGCTATTTCTAACAGCTAAATGGCTTGCTTTCCATCTTGCACTCTGCTTATAATCATTGCTCAAAAGACAACGAGCAAAATTGTCTGAATGCCAGAAATGATCATTTAGATAGAAATGCTCCTTGGTCTGTTGCCAAACACTTGGAAAGGTTAATAGAAACATTAATACTGTACTCTACTGGAAAAGTGGGTATTGTTATCTCAAATTATAAACTTGCCTTAGTCATAAACTTAGATTCTATTTTCTAAGTAAGAACAAAGTTTAATGGAGAATTTGAAATAAAAATAAATGATCTGACAAGGAAAGAAGAATTTATTGGACTGAATTTGAAAAAGAGCTGCAGTATTGGCTTCATACATAGACTGTAAAATAAGGAGTCTTTATACAAAACAGAATAAAATGTAAAACAAGAGACTAAGATTCCGCATAGCATACACAAATATGCTTTCAAGACTTGGTGATATTTTACATCTACTGGATATCTGCAGGGTATATTTTCAGGGTAATTTGAATCATAGATGGAAGAGTTCTATCAAGTTATCATGCAGTTCATCTTATTACTAAGGAACCTAGACACAATTTGTAATGCTTTGTCCTCTCTGGTTTTAAGTACCCAAAGACATGGGTGCTCCTGCAGGATTCATTAAGATTGTTCTACACGAGTAAATCTCACTGTCTGTAAATGTGTCCCACCATTCAACTTTATTATTTCCCTTTTTATTAGTTAAGATATGTTTCATAATCCTAAATATTTCTTCATGTGACTTGGTGGTTAAATATTAGTAAGTGATAGGGCATGTAGGACTCATATTCATAGCTGATACATAGTTTAGATGTGTATTTTTCTGTGCAGTCCTTTCCACTAATGTTGCTGACTTCTCCTTGCTATGACTTTTTTATGGGGAAGAGATTGGTTTAAGGCTCCTTCATGTTGTCCTAAAATAATCTAAATATTTTAAAGAACTTTACTCAAGTAATGAGAAACCATAAAGCATGGCCTATAGAACACAGTACCATATAGTGTGCCCTCATATAGCTCTTCATGCTTCATAACACTGCACTTCATGGAGTATAGACTTGCCTGTTTATTGATGTCTGTAACCCAGACAAATGTCTCCCCTCTTTGAGGCCACCCTATTTTACATCAGTTTGATTTTCTATGCACCCTAACACAGGGACCAAATATTTTTAAATTACTCTGAGGTAGCTTTTCCCTCAGGAGAAACGGGACTGCTGTGTGCAGTTGTTCAATTGATTGGTGTTGGTATTCCACAAATTTGTCCCCCATAACCTTACAGAAATGTGATTGTGTACTCATATTCTCAGTGAAAGATCAGATCCGTAGGGCTTGTATGATCTAGGTTACAGTTTGCAGCTAGGTGCATCAGCTTCAAAGAACTTGGAAGAAAGATGATCAGTTCTCTGTCTATCTTCTGTCTTTTCCTTTTCTCCTTACCTGTTTGTGTTGACTAGACACAGGCTCAACAAATGATTGAGTGGGGGACAAGAAAAGAAATAAAAATGGTAAAAATGGTAAAAAAGTAGATCATGTTGATGTATATAACAGTACACTGAACAGAGACTTGGTGGAAGAATACACATCTAGGTTATTTTTAGAAGGTAATATAAATACAGAAATACAAGCAGGGAAGGATATAAGAGAGCTTAAGAAAGAGCCAAAGAAGTATTCAGATAAAAACAATTCAGATGAAAACAATGTTTTTAAAACAGGTGGCACAGTGAAAATACTGTCTGTTGTCATTTTTGGGATGTTAGAATCTATCTTTGGCAACTTGTGGAGAACAGATAATGTCACGTCACCTGGTAAATGTGACTTTGCCATTACTGGCAACGGTCACAGGCTTTGTATGAGTCAGGCTCCTGACTCATCGGCTTGTCTTTGTATGAGTCAGGCTCCTGACTCATCTGGGCTTGTCTTGGCCTGACTTGGTTTTACCTTATTTTAACTGCTGTCCCCCTGCCAAGTGACTATCGCCCAGCCTGTTTTAGCTAAAACCCTGTGAATACCTTATGGTGAAGTTTTGACAAACTGCGGACAAAGTGACTGCAAAGCAAATATCTCTTTGCATCCCCTGATGCAAGTAGCTGGGGGAAGCTATTCCAGGCTTTGGGGGGAATGGTTGAGAAGGAAGCAGCCTGTGTAAAGGAAACGTGTAGTGGGAAACCCAGGCAGACCCAAGAGTGATGTGTAAGGAAGCTTCTACATCACACTCCTCCCAGCAGAGAGGAGGGAGAAGTCCCCACCATGAGCTCCTAGCAAAGACCTTGGGATACTGACTGCTTCTTGTAACTTCCCTCTCCTTCTGTTTGAGTAAGATTGAAGTGTCAGACTTAGGACCAGAAAATTATTGGAAGGGTGACTGTAACACCAGAGAAAGGAGGTATATAACTGAAAGGTTTTAGATGACCTTTTTAGCTGTATGAGGCTCATACATATCATATTAGATAATTTGATATGTTAATGTGATAATTGGCCTAATAATGATTTCTTAGCTCCATGTGTTCTTTTTTGCCCATAACAAGATTTTGAGTGTAACATCTAAGAGTAATGGAAAAGGCAAACATGCATTAAAGAAAAACATAATCAAATAACTTATGTGTAGTCACATGGGAAGAACAAATTGGGAAGTAATAGTCATATTGAGTTTTTCAAAAAACAAATTGTCAAACTAATTTCATTTCCTTCTACAAGAAGACATTAGGCTTTGTAGATTGAGACTTCTGAGAAAAGGATTTAGCTTGAAAAGACATAAAAGAAGCATGGAAATTTGTGACTGTGGGGCTCGACACTGTACAACAGCGCAACAATCAGACTCAGTTTGATGCTGGCAGAAGTCACCTGCCAGCATCTGTCTAGGTCTGTCCAAACATCCTTCCCTTTGAATGCCATGAGTAGCTTAAATCCAACTAGACATTTGATGCCAAGGGGTGCAACAAGTAGGGGCTCACAAGTCAGGTTTGTGTATGTGACCTTGCGGGGTGCTTTCTCACTGGTGTGTGGATTACTGGGTCATGGGGAGCAGCACAGCTGCACATTAAGTTAGAAGCCTCCCTTCCATCTGCAACAAGAGGTGTAGGTAAGTAAGGGAAGCCATGCCTGGAAGAGGTGGGAGGTATTTGTAACCCACATGTCCTGTAAGAGAGGAGGGGGAAGGGCACATAACCATGCATATTTCTGAGGGGGGCAGGTGGGGGTGAGAACTTATAGGGATTAGTTATAGAAGGGTGATGAAATTTGTAGGCATTTACAAACGTCTTGTGAATGCCCAGTGTTGAATCTATTTTATTGATTCTCTATGTATAGTCCAGAGATTGTTGGTTAATTGCATTTCATTAATATTAAATCTATAAACTGCTTCAATCCTGATTTGATTCAAATCACATGAGGAATTTATTCCAGTGACTGATGCTGCAATAAGAAACAGTAATCTGCTATGGCTCAGACAAAAAGCCACAGGTTTCAATGAAGAAGAGATTCAAACTGACTATTAGGAAAATCTTTCCAAAAGTAAAAGATAATAAAACACTGGAATAGGTTTAGAGAACTGTCATCAGTGGAAATTTTTAAGAGTAATGGAAGGGTTCTAAGAACAGATTGGATAAATATGTATCAGTAAAACAGAAATAAAGTTAAAGTGTCTTCAGAATGGGAAGAAATTCCAAGATCCAAGACAAAAGAATTTATACATTATGTATTCATTTAGCTTACTTTAGCTTATACATTCAGGTAAATTTATTAAGTGAAAATAATCAGCCAGAGTTGAGAAGTGGCTAATAAAATGGTGGAAATCAGCACAAGAAGGCATAGTAAAAAGGAACAATTTAGAATATGTAAGGACTTGACAGTGTCCTTGAGCACATATCGGGGCCATAAAAGTATAGTATGGTATTTTATTTGTTCTGATGCAATCAACATTATGTAGGG
The DNA here is from genome assembly GCF_000699145.1 of Aptenodytes forsteri. Classification (NCBI taxonomy): domain Eukaryota; kingdom Metazoa; phylum Chordata; class Aves; order Sphenisciformes; family Spheniscidae; genus Aptenodytes; species Aptenodytes forsteri. The sequence continues at coordinate 9,434 of NW_008795923.1, read as the reverse complement.
ACTCCTATCAGTTCAGTAGCTCATTTTACAATATACTATGAGAAGAGCAGACCATGTCAACCCATCATTAATTTGATGGGGTGAATAAAGAATTATCTGTGAACAACCGTGTTCATTAAAATGCTGTTATAACATCATGGTTTCAATTGCTACAAAGGTGCAGAGTATTTCTGGTGGCTATGTTGTTGCTGTATGTATGAATGACACTGAAAGTAGCAAATATTTCTAGTACACCCATGCATTCCATACTAATAAGACACTCTAAGACAAGATCATGATCTGGGGTACTATCCATTTTGACTGAAGAAATCTCATTCCTGTGAGATGTTTCTAGCATCAATTTATATCCAGAGAGAATAGATATGAAGCACAGCAAGGTTACTATAATCTTTCATGTCGTTCCCCATCACACATGAGAACTCTTATTCTCAAGGACTTTATTAAGCTGAATTTAGCTGCTATCATCGTTACAATTGGAACTTCTAACAAAATAAGTAATAAACCAAAAAAAGTACTAAAAATAACTTCAAGTAACTAAAGACAATCAATACATAATAATAGTAATGGTAGTACATAGCAATAGTAGTAGAATAGTAGTAATTAACACAGAGGAATCTACCTTAAATTATAGCAAAAATGAATATATTCCTTTATTGATCACTGTATAGAACAATTTATTCCAGTTCTGCTATACCTTAGTTCTGAATGTGTTGTTTTTTCTACTCTTTACATGTGGATTTCTTTTTTATTCTTTTTTTTTTTTCTTCTTTCTTCTGTGACCAAATTTCTCATGGTTTGGTCTGAACTAACGCTGTAATTCATGTCTCTCCATTCACTGACACAGTGAAAACTAAGGCACTGTTCAAATGGTCACTTTAGTTCAACATTAGGCCTAATTTGTCTCTGAACAGTACGGCCTAAATTTTTCCCTTGCCTGGCCACTTCTGCCCCCTACTTATCATTGGTCCAGTGTTGATACAACCAATATATATAACTGCAAAATTAGCTGAATCAGGAAATTAATCCAACTGTGAATTTTTTTTTTCACTTGTTAGATTATCTGCGAGAGAGGAGGCTATTTTCCACTGGATAATGCCCATGGTCTGAGTTGTCTTTCATCAGTCGCCCAGCTAAATGCCTAGATTTCTTTCAAATAAACTCCTGTTGTATTATATTTCAAGTACAATTGTTTAAAATGAACTAATAACGGCAAAAATATAGAAGTAAAAAGTAAGTGCAAAAATTTTATTAATTATGTAATACTTAAAGCCTAGCATAATGTCAAATGTATGGTAAGTTTGTTTTAGGTATGTGTTATTTTAGTTATTCTTCAAAAAATACCTAGTGGACCAGAGTAATCCCTAATTTTACTGTGCTGTCTTATTTGAAACTGTGCAGGATTGATGTTTTCTTTTGTTTTCTTTTGAGTGGAAAAGTATTGCAGCTTGCTTATGTAACATTAAATACTGCAAGTGTACAGGAAGTGTTGGTAAGTACAGCAAGTAGAAAGATGAACGTTGCAGCCTTGATTCTGTATTTGTCTACATGATTTTTGGCTACATTGCCTGTGCTTTTGAGTCCTCCCTCAAGGTTAAATGTTCTTTCATCATGGTGACTACTGTAGTTAATGTGAAATTCACACATAAGATAGGTTCTTGTAGTAGATTAGAAGTTTTAAACACATAATTTTTAAGTACTACAACTGAAATACTGTCTTAAATTAAGCTGGTTTTTGATCTAGATAAAACTTAATAAAGCCGAGGTTTTAGTCTATATTTTCTTCTTGCTTTGATAAATTCCCTCTGCACTGAGCTGAGTGAGAGGTTTTTAGCAAAGTATTACAGAACTTTGTTTTTAAATGAGAATCTACTAGTGAATTTTTTGGAATATTGATTAAGACTAGAAAAGCTATCAAGTAGCTATCTAAATATTTGAAGATTATCAAGGTTCTTAAGTGGGGGGAAAAAAAAACAGGACTTGAAAATTTACGGAGTAAAGGAATTTTCTGGTCAAATTCTGATCAGTGATGAAACCAATTATATTTGTGCTCAGTTTCATCTCCTCCAAGTTAACTGGTCAAAATGAACACAGTTTCTCAATTATTTCCCTTCTTTAAGTCAAAATATAAGTTTTCCCAGGCCAAGCAACTAAGTCTTCTTTCTACATAATAGAAAATATTTTAGCAGGCAAGGTCCTTATCCCAAATGATGTGTCTCCTTTGTAGCCTAGGTAAGTTTGTCAGGCTAAGATCCGTGAAACCCCCAAAAGCCACTTTCTCTCCTATTGTGGTCTCCCTGCACAATGCCCCTTTACTTCCTACTGGTTGTTATATCTCTGAGGGTTGAAGCATTAAGCTAGGTTTCTGCTGACCATAGCATCCCATGAAGCTCAGTAGCAGTGCTGAATAGCATCTACCAAGTTACAGTGAAAATCAAAGCATATCTTCCAGATGACAGCCATTCATTTAATTCAGCTGGTCACCACCCAGCAAGAGATCAAAATTAAAATGCAGCCTGGGCATCCCAGCTAAGGAGTAGAAGGAGAACGGAGCTAATTCCAACAAATTGTTGTATAAAGTAGAACTGCACACCCTTCCTGAAATTCTGAATGAAACACTCTCATGTATGCCCCTCACTCATGACTAAAAGCCCATGCAGTTTATGGGCTTGCATAAATAATTATTGCTGCGTTCTATGGCTCAGTGTTGCTCTGAACTTAGAAAATGCACATCTTGCCAACCGGAGTTCACTTGCCCCGGCCTCCAAATAAATAAATAAATAAATAAATAAATAAATAGATAGGTAGATAAATAAATAAATAAGTTTGAAGTGTTAAACTTTGCAAAGAACACTTTTTTTTTAATGATTTGGCAGAATGCAAGTTCAATCTAGCCCTTGGAGAATAACTTTACACAAACTCTCTGGCTGTGCTACTCCCAGTATTATTCACATACTCACAGAGCTTAATAAGAAATCTGAGCTATCTGAATTTTTCAAACAGTAACCTTTTTCCCCCCTTTCAGTATTATTCTTGATTTTCTTCCACTCGCCCAATCTTTCCCACTCTGTAGGGAAGATAATCACAGGATATTTTAGTAATATGATGTTATTGTAGATCCCGCATCTGTAATGAAATTATTTCCATTGCATTAGTGGATCATTTTAAAAAAAGGTTTTTGCCCCTTCTTTGAAATAATATAGATCATTTGTGCAATGAATCTGGAAATGATTCTTTTTCAGCTTTTTGCCTAATTTATGACCTGTTCATGCTGAGTGCTTTTGTTGAGGACTCTTAATTCATACACAGCATGAGGGGGATTTAATAATTTTTTAGAAAGATGACATTTCAATGCATATGATTCCACTCATTGTTTCCTTGCAATTTTCTGCATTTTATACAGTTGAGTCCCTATCACCTTTTTTTGCATACCTCAAAAACCTTTTGGTCCACTTCCTGCCATGTATAATAAATTTATTTCTATAAAATCACATGATATCAATATACAGTTGAGTCCCTATCACCTTTTTTTGCATACCTCAAAAACCTTTTGGTCCAATTCCCCATAAATTTTCCTGCCATAAATTTATTTCTATAAAATCACATGATAATCTCAATATACAAGCTTAGTATTTGAATAAAAGTAAATTAGATTTGAAATTGCATTCTTAAAAAAAGTTGTGGTTTTCTTCTTTCTCCCCCCTCCCCACCAGCACAGGAAATTTGTTATGATCTGGCGTTCTTACGCCAAACATGTAAAAAACAAATTAGGTAATGAAGGATGTAAATATGGTCCAGAATGTATTCTTTTAGGTAAATCATGTTTGAGATACATGCTTTTTTTTCCTGATCACTGCTGGAAATCATTACTTCTGAAGGAGGAAATTCACTAATTTGGGATAGAAGCTGGGGCTACAGAAAGAATTAGATCTTCTAAGAAGCCCTGTATGTGCTTTCATGAAGTCAGCCTGTTTCAGGAAGTTATAAAAGATAATTTAACTTTACATAGTGTTCTTTTTCAGTATTCCACTTTATCACTAATATAAATGTTTTTTTTTTCTTCATTGAGTCTCTTGTAGCGAGATATATTCATCCTCACTTGGTCTTTCTAGGTGGTAGATATTTAGGTTTAACTTGCCATGTAGACTCTGTTGACAGCCTGTTTGGGAGAGGAAAAACCCTTTAGAGAGCCACCTATTTAGGCACTTCCAGTGCCTAATTCTCTTTCCACTAACTATCATGGGAAACTTCACTAGAAGTTGAGCCATATCATGTTTCAAAGGTGTAAGTTAGGAGAGGTGAAACCTAACCCTTCTTTGTATATTTTTATTTCTGGAAATTTATATTCCTTTTAAATTAATGAAACTTTGATAAACAACACTGGCTGTTTATACAACCATAATATAATTCATTCATTGAACATTTCATATAATTTTCAAAATCTGCCTTATTTCTAAGTGAGACAAATAATAAGATAAAAAAATAATAAGAGAAAATAAACTTGTTTCAGTAGTTCTTAAACTAAAATGTCTAATATTTTTACTCATCATTCTGTATTTTAACTTGTTTTAAAACTGACATGCTTCCAATCTATTTCCTTCATTGATTCAATTTTTCATTTAGTATTATTTGCATATGGGAGCTCAAATTCCTTTAAGCAGAAGGTGTCTATCACTTGTAGGCATTAGCTGCTCTTCCCTCTAGAGACACAGCTAGTTCTGGGCATATCTAGAAGCAGATATTAGTCTACCTATATAATTTAACCTATCTTCAAATGCCTTCAACACAGCATCTAAGCACAAGTTTGAGGGTGAGTCATGTTAGACATTTAATTTACACGTATTCATGATACTGCTAGAATGAATAATCCTCATCTTCCCTTTGCTTGGTCTACTCCTAACCCTCTCATTTCAGCATGAAAACCTGCTTGCTTTTGAGTGCCTTCTGGGGCGTGAAGGATTTCATGGTATGGGAACCACTCTGTTTCTGTTTACGTATACATCATCCACTTTTTTGGAGAAAAAAATTAAAGTTACTGCATTGGTACTTCACATCCATGTAGCTGATTTGTAGCTGATACAGTTTAAATGTGTTTTGATTGCTGATGATGATATAATGGATGTGCTTGCAGAGTGTGGTCTGGAGATTCTTCAGGAGCAGCTTGTAGATCTCTGGAAACAGCAAAAAGTAGCAATTCTACTAGGATTGAAAGCAGAGAAGCCACCCTACAACTCCCACCAGGGATTGTCACACCTAGACCTTTGAGGTAACATTGGGATTCAGTCTCAGCATTGCTCCTCGTAACTGCTAAAGAAGATTAAAACATTTTCCTGAGGGTCAGTGTGGGCTAGTGGATCAGGCTATCAATCAGATAAAAATCCTAGAGCTGTTAACTCATTTTTGCTGAAATTGACCAAAGCACTAACTACTGCTTTCTTTGTTGTACACTTATTCTGTATCCTTCATTCATACTGTTTTAATCTAAATAGATAGTTATTTTGAAGTAACTTTTCTAAGGCTATGCACACTTCTTCCATTATCCTTTCTCATTTGTCATTTGGTAAAAATGACTGAAAGACGTGACCACTTTTATTAAGCCTCAAGTCATCTCAGAATAAAGATTTACTTCTAGTATGAGAACTTAAGGACAGATTTAGCCTTTTATCTGCTTTAGTCACTGGTATTCATAATGTATATGTTCCTGCTGCACATAACTTTACTATGTGACAGTATTTTATATTTAAATGTATTTTCTTTACTATTTATTTAAGACTATGTTAGTTCACCCACTATGCCTTCCCTGTACACCCATTGTGCAGCTGAGGAACTACATATGAGAACTTAAGGACAGATTTAGCCTTTTATCTGCTTTAGTCACTGGTATTCATAATGTATATGTTCCTGCTGCACATAACTTTACTATGTGACAGTATTTTATATTTAAATGTATTTTCTTTACTATTTATTTAAGACTATGTTAGTTCACCCACTATGCCTTCCCTGTACACCCATTGTGCAGCTGAGGAACTACAAGATTTGAATAACAGAAAGATACAGTGTTGCTTCTACAGAGGAAAAAAGAGAAGAAACTTAAGAGAAAAAAGATTATGAGAATTATTACAAGTTTGCATAATATTATAAGGGAAAAATTAAGGAAGAGTTCATTTGTCAATAAGTAAATGAGTATCAGGAATCTTTTTTTATGCCTAGAGTTAGTTTCAGTTTACTCTAATTGCAAACTAGGAGATAGGAAGGAAGTGCTAAGAGTATCATCAGTAAAATTATTTGTATTTTCAAAGAATTATTCTTAATGTTATAATAGAAATTTAATTTTTACTTGGAAAAGTCATAAGGTTCAGTCTATGACAACAGTATTTGCAGCCAAGCTACAAATATTAGTGGATAAATACCATCCAAGTAAATAATTCTTTCAAAAATGAGTGGCAAGAGGATGGCGGATTGTGGGATGGTTAACAGCGTAAAGTAGGTGTTAAACTGTCGTCAGATCTGAAGTGTCTCTGAATAATGTAAAATACCTGCTCTTGGCAGATGCCCAAATCATGAACATATCTGATAGTTTGGATTGTATATTGTCTGTGAAAATTTTATAGAATGCTTCAGTCTGAAGGAATACATTTTGATATTATTACATGTTGCTTTATGTCCTGGTACTTTATGTCCAAGCAGATTATTTTGCACCAGGTGACATGCACAAATAGAGCAAGGTGGTGTATTTATTTTGTTATGAAACAGTAGTCATAACTATCAGCAGCATTATGGGAAATATTTCTGCTTAATCATGTAAATTTCTGGGTTTAGAGATCTCTGGGTTTAGAGACAACAAGAGTTCTGTTTCTTATGAGGTGTCTTCATTGATCTAGTCATGTACAAATAAGATTTATTTGCATTAGATAACATATATATTCAAATACTTCCACAGTTGGATTATTAAGCATACAAAATCAATATGGATTCTGTAATAGATTTATCCATTTTTCAGCCTATGTATAGTAAAATGAAATAATTCTATATTACTGTTTTTCTAAATTAACATGTTTATCATTTGCAATAATACAGTTATCCTCTTATTTTTAGTGAGAGTTAGCAATTGAATTTAAAGTACAAATCCTATGCCTATTTAAATTCTAAAAATAGGTGAAGACACTTTTATTGTTACTTATATAATTTTATTTTGACTTAAATGAATTGGGGAAATGGCTTAATCTAAACAGAAAAGAGTAGCTCTTAAATTCCTGATTTCTTTAAGACAGTTCAGAAGATGTCTTTAAATTAAATGGATGTAACATAATAGTCTTAGACTTATCCACTACAAGAACTTTTACTTGTGTGAGAGAAATAAAAAGATTTGGGGAACCCAGCAAAAATAATTACAAAAAATGGAAGAGTCTGGGCCTGTTTCATTGCTTCATAGTTCTGCTTCTAAACCGATGACCTCAACCACAATACTTAATGAAGCAATCAATCTAACGTATGTTTAGACTTTTCACTGTAGTTTTCACAGTGTCTTAAAAAACTTTATAAAACCATTCCGGACAAAAAATATAAAAAAACTCATGGAAAACTTTGGAAAAACAAACAGAACCTACTTCATAGTTTCAGATTTAAATTTAAATTCTGCCATAACCTTTGCTGGCAAAAGTGTATGACTATTTCAGCTTAAGCACATTAACCGTATTTTTTCTTTTATGCATCCTGAACTGTTGTTTTATTATTATATGTTTGGATTTAGTTTTGCCTAATATTTTTTGAAGCAAATTAAGAAACTGAAATTATTAGTAAACTTTTAAACTGTTTCCTGGGGGGATTCTATCATACTGTATGTTAGAGTTATTATCTATTGAAGCATATATTTGCATATATGAAGGATGAGTGTGTTTCTACAAAATGTGGCAGTGACCACCATCCTCTTCAGATTGCTGGCAGTCAAGGTAAAATAAAAAAAATGTTTATACTTCTTTCAGACAATTTCCAAAGATTTTGATCTCAGTACCTGAACTTGACATGTTTGCCTTCACAGAGAAAACTTGTGTTACACCAGGCATTAGAACTGATGATCTGAAAAAGAATATTTCCATTTTCTCCTAGGTCTTTATGCTTTTTAGAGCTTTTGTGAATAATTTTTAATTGAAAGTATTATCAGGTGAAATACCTGTAGGACCTATTGTTTTTACTCTTCAGACAGTTTTTGACTTTCAGCTCTTTCTTGCTTTGACCCTAACGTTCTCTCAAATCCCACCAGCCAGCTGGGCATATGAAAACTTAGATACAGGATGTCAGACAACACTGATCTAGCTTTTCCTATCATTTTATTTTCATTTTATTTGATGTCTTTCTCTTTTCTTTCCAAAGTGGAACTGGCTATTTTAAAATTCTATTTAGGTTTTCAATAGTCTTCAGTTTTAATAATATTCGTTAAAAAAAAGAGAAAATAAATCCTACTAACTCCCATCGTCTTTGCGTTTCTTCTGTCATTCCGCTTTTAATTTTTCCTGCTGCTTCTCTGGCTTTTATGCTGCCAAAGAGACAGATCGTTCATCCATAATTTAATATTTATTATCTTTTGAATTTGAATCCCTTTGATTTTCCTTAAATAGTTACAAAAGCTAATGAGTGCTGAAAATAAAAATAGGAATATCTACATTTAAAAGTTCTTACATTTCAGGATAAACTATTTCCAAATAATGAGTAAAGAAATCAATTAGTAAGACCAAAAAAAAATCTGAATTCTAAGATCCATGAAATTGTCAGATGTTCTATAATTAGGAATATAATTCTTTAATCTCTGAATGAGATTCCATATTTTCAATATCAAAAACATTTAGCAATCGTTCTTGAAGTGACCACATGTAATGATACATAATCTTGTTGACAAGCTGGTTTCTCTTTTTGGTTGTTTCATTAACTAGGCAGACAATTTTAAAAGGTGGGTTTTTTTTCAATTATTTGCTTTACTCTTTCACAACATAGTTGTCAGACACGCAGTCTTCAGACTAAATATATGCTGTGAATAGCCTAATGTGACCTGCTAAGAAATGAAAGATTTGAAGTCTTTCATAGTTTGTTGAGTCTTTATTTAGGAAGCATCCGCTGATAGATAGGAAGGAATTAAGCAGCTGAATTTACAGCTGGTAAACAGTGGTGGAATACCATTATGTAAGTAATACCACGTAAAATTCCATTAGGCAATACTCATCATAATGTATTAGGCATTTTAATATAATACCAAACAGCATTGAACTCATTGGCATGTCATCCTTCTGAGTAATAACAATCTAGTTTTTGTCAAATAATTGTGTTGATAATACTGTTAGATGAGATTTTGTATTGTTAAAGTTTTTTTATTTTATTTCATGTAATGGTATGTTAGGCTTTTTACTTTTGTTCAAATGATGATCATGGCTCATGAATTGGCAGGG
>NW_008795922.1:403197-414348 GCF_000699145.1 Aptenodytes forsteri | reverse complement strand
GTACTGAGGATCATTAAGCCCAGCAGAATCCATAGTGCTGGTGTGCCATGATCTACATCATCTACAGTCTAATCTATGAAGAGTTAAAAATGCTCAACAGTGAAGTTACTGTTATTTTAATTTTGTTTTCTTTTATTCAACTTTATTTATTTAAAAAATAAGCTTTAAAAAATGTTGTCTAGGAGCTGGTGCTCTGGAGGTCTGGTTGTGGACCTCTATTTTTATGTAGCATGATCCCAGACAAGTAATTCATGGGAACTATCACAGACCTCAGTAGAATTTGACTGAGTAGATATATGGTGTTTGTGTGTGTGTGTATATATATATATATATTTTGCTTAGCTACACTTCAAGGGATTAATTAAATAGAATTCTGCTGTATAATAACATGAAGGCCTCCTAAATGGAAATGTTCTGTGCTACTCATGTTTTGAACATTTTTGAGACAATTGATTATTAAATGGACTGATTTAGAGAAGCTTACGTGAATACTTCCTATGAAGGAACAGTATAAAAATAGGATTATATAGTTTATTTCATTATTCTCTTTCTGAAGTACCTTTTTTATGTCTTTGCATACATAATTATATAGCATAGCACAGAATATCTTCCCAGAATATTGCCATTGCGCATCCAGTATCAGTCAATTTAAAGATGGCTTTCAGTGAGTCTGTGATGAGTGTAAAATCCCCAGAAACAACTAAGGTGTTCATGGGGAAACAGGATCTTACTTTTAAAATCTTTTTAATGACCAATTTACAACTTCTACTTCTAACTAATCATCTTTGAAATAAGCGTTTGGGTTTTTTTTAATATACTACTTTATTTTTAATATTAAAGCAAATTCTTTTTTCTAGGCAAGCGATGACGTTTCTGATAGACTTGGTTATGTGCTAACAGATGAATGACAATGTACTACTACTATTCAGTTACTGTGTTTTCTTAATCTTAGGTGGTGCTTTGAACTGTGATCAGTACAATGCAGCGTGAACGCCTAGCTGGTGGCAAGCTGGGTAGAGAGAGACAGCTGGAATTTATGGTCATGTGCATTGTTAAAAACTTAATTCTGGCATTGCTAATTCAAAGTAGATTGAGATATGTTTTGTCCTGGAAAGAGGAAAACAAGGAGCAAGGAAATGAAATCACTGTCATAAGCCTCAGAAGTTCTGGTGATGTATCAGTTGCCCATATGAGTCCTGTTCCTGTGTATGTTGCTACACAGCGCTTGCCACCAAGCCTTTTTAAATGTTTGAGAACTGCTGTAAATTCTCCTGATACAGTTATACAACGATATAAAAGAGTGCTTGCAGTGTAATTTCTGTAAAACTGTGGCACTTTGACATCTGCTGATCTCAGTAACACGTTACTGCTTTGCAGCTAGCAGAAATGCCAACAAATACCGTTTCTTAAAAATAAGTTTGTGTGAAGCTAACCTTTCTTTAAGCTTTAGGGATAGAGGCTCTCAAACTTCATTTAATATTCCTATTTTTCAAAGGTCGGATGGATATTAGCTAATTAGCTGTGGAATTTAATTATAGCTTCTTTTTAACTTTAACTTTCTTTTCTAGACCTTCTTGTAGTGAAGAGGAAAAGGGGCAGACCAAAAGGGTCTACTAAGAAGTTCTGTGTGGATGAAGATGTGGCAGAAAATAACCCTATTCCAAGCGAAGAAACTGCGCCTGGGACAGAGGAAGGACCGGAACTGGCTGAAGTCTCACCAGGCAGCTTGGAATGTAGGAAATGCAATCGGAAGTTCTCCAACACACGTCAGCTGAGGAAACATATCTGCATTATTGTTTTAAATGAAGGAGAGGAAGAAGGAGATGGAGGTAAGAAAATATCCAACAAAAATGCATGAAGCATGTTGCAAAACAGTGTGTTTCCATGCTTTAACTTGATTGGTAACAAATCGTAATCCCCAGTGTTAATTTTAAATAGAATTGAATTGTCTGTTTCTTTTAAAGTAAAAAGCATGTTGAAGCAAAACTGAGAATAAAGTTAGAGAAGGTATTTTTATTTTTTCTTAAAAAGGTCAAAATGCTTATTGCACTAATGATTGTCTTAAACTCCCTGAAATGCTTCTTTTGCATAAGCAACTGTTCTGTTTCTCACAAAGAGGAGTACAGTTTTCCAGTGAGAAGTGGTATGGGCCACACAAGTAAGTATCACACGTAGGTGAGGAAGGATGATCCTGTAGAGGTGTCTCTGTTAGGTAACCTGGGAAACCTGAATTCTGTCCTGTTCTTTTGATAGATTTAAAGACTGCTTTTCTGGATGGCTTGTTCTACTGTATAAAAAATAATGCCAAACTCCCCTCTTCTATTTTACAAAACTTTATGTGAATGACTGCCTTTGGAGTATGACAGTTCATTGTTTAAATTTAGCTGTAAGATTGATTTGAATATATTCAGCCTCTCGAAGTTTTAGACTAGAATAGATTTTTCAATTGGAAGGGACCTACAACAATCATCTAGTTCAACTGCACTTCAGGGCTGACCAAACGTTAAAGCATATTATTAATGGCGTTGTCCAAATGCCTCTTAAACACTGACAGGCTTGGGGCATTGACTACCCCTCTGGGAAGCCTGTTTAAAAAGACAACAGTGAATATTCAGAACTGTGATCATAGAAGAGAGCAGAACAGAACAGTTGGAAGGGACCTACAATGATCACCTAGTCCAACTGCCTATTTAACTTTGCTCAAAGGTGAATGTCACATGCATACAAAGTAATACATTTGTCCAAGTTATGTGAGTTTTGTGTTTGTGTTAAAATTGTTTTTGCTTTTGCTATAATTGCTTAGCATGATATCCTGTTAATTCTACTTGTAGACAAAACGTGCCATTGATTTTTCTCCAGTTTTCTATTACCCTTTTGTGTCCAGTCTGTCATTATGGTACACAACTAGTATGACTATTTTACTTTCAGTGGGATGTAGAATTTAACTTCTGTGGCAAAGAATAATTAAAATGGGCTTAGAATATGTTGACAGCACAGAAACTCTTGCTTTGATAAAGTACCTTGTTATTTTTTTACTATCATCAGTGGTAGGATTTTTCAACTGTGTATAGTGACCTTCACTCCAGCTGTCTCACCTCTGACATCACAAGTGTCGATGACCTTTGCTGTTTGTATGTGCTGGGTATGATGTTAACATCTGTGTTATTTTGGCAGTTGCCTTGTCTAATGTCCTTTTAAAATAAAATCTCAGGTCAGAGTATAAACTCAAATTAACTGTTCTTGACCTGTTAGCTCATTAGAGCTCCTAAATCTTATCTAGAGCTGTTTTGCTACAACACGCAGATTTTTCAAAGTAAATTGCTCAGCCTTTTCCTTCTTTAAAAAGAAAACAGCCGCAATTTTGGGCAAATGGAACATTTTTTATTTATTCTCTGGGAAAAGCGAAGCAATCAAGTGAAATAAGTCATTCTTGAGCAGCAAATAACAAGGGCTTCCAGTTGTGGGTGACTAGGGCAGCTAGAACATCTCCAGCCCAAAGCTTCCTACCTTGACTGCAAACTGTGAAGGTATTGGGGGCTGTTTTTATCCCTGAAGGGATAATTCTTCCTTGGAATACATCTGGGAAATTCAGTCTTCAGTTGTCTACTGATTACTGTCCCATCACAGGAAAACTTTTCACTTCTGGCTTTACCATATGAACTGCTTTGGGACAACTTTTCAATTTCTGAATATGTAGTTAAAAGTGGCATGTGTATTATTATTATCCTTTAAGAAAATGTGATTACACTGAGTAGCTCAAAACTTTCTGAGGAGTGGACAAGAACGATATGGTCTATGCCTAGGTTTGTTTGTTATACTTGGGTTGCTTTACCAGCTCAGAAATCATGAACTGTTGAAATTTAAGCTGTTCTGTTGTTATCAGACTCAAATTTCATTATGAAGAAAGTTTTGAGCATGATGGATGAACCTTCTAAATGTGAACAAAAAAGTCTAAAATTGAAACGGTAAGCAAATAATGAAATTGTAAATGTACTTTTAATCTGCTCATGTAATTTCATGAGGACCTGCTCATAATTTAAAAATAAAAATACTTGGACAAATGCACCAAGATTCTTAGTTGTCAAAGTTGTTGACAGTCCCTGAACTAGAGGTTTCACCCGTATCATTGGCAACTGAAAGCTGTTAAACCCTTAATTTATCTAAGTGGGTTACAAAGCTGTCTGGTTTCTAGTTTTCAGTATGTTCTGTGTTAATGAGTTTAAGAGCATTATTACATAGTTTGTGAAATAGTGGTACTTTTGATTGTTTCTTAAACCTGATGCTGCTCATTTCATTGGGTGCCATCTTGCTCTGTAACTCTGAGAAATGGTGAATAATAATGCTGTATTAACCTCTTGCACAAGGTTCATAATTTAGAAATCTTCATATTTGCATTAAGATTATTCTTATCCTGTATGAGTCTTAAGTAACAGACTAACTAGACAATATGGAAGTTGCTTATGCATCTGGTCAGTCTTATCATTCTTCTCAGCAACTCTGCTGTAACTGTTTTAAGATGGAGGACCAGAACTACAAGTGGTGTTCAAGACACAAGAGCATCTCTGGCTTATACCATGGCATAATTTTTTTATTTTTCTTTTCGGTTCTACTCTTTTCTTGATGATTCCTCAGATTATGTTTGCTTTTCTGACTACTGCTGAGTATTGAACTTACGTTTTCAGGGAACTATTTAGACAGACAACCAGATCTTTCCTGTGTTGTAAGAGTCAATTTAGAGCCCATTGTTTTATCAGTAAAGGTTTTTTCTTTGTGCTTTGCTTTGCATTTATTGTCACTGTAGGTGGGAGTCTACTCCATAGTAGCACCTGTCTGCATATATGTGTTTATACGCAAGGTTTTCTAAGCTTTAATTATGCTCGGCAAAGATCAAGTCAGTACTTTAGGGGAGCCTGTGGAGCGACACAGGGTTAGGTGAATTGCTCGTAGGCTCCATTGACTGTATTAACTAGAGCTCTGTCTATAATGGCAATTTAAAAATGTAGCTTGTAGGTGCCTTAATCTGGTTTAATTCCAGGTTATTCTGTCACCAGTTACTGATTATTGAGAGATCTTTCTGTAGCTTCATTGTGATCAGATGGTGTTGAATCTAAATGTATCATACACAGATAGTGGTGTAGCTGTCTCAGCACATAGTACTGCAAGTATTACACCAGGTATTTATTTTGTGTGTGTGTTTTTGTGTGTGTATAATGCTCAACAAATATTTCAGTTACTTGAGCAGACGTGGTTGATACCAACATTTTCTAGAGTAAACTATCCCTGAGACAAAAACTGCTTGAAGTCACACTTATTTTGGTGTATATGAGAAAAGGAGTACTGAAACTTCTAATTTGATGAGATTTGTCCTTTGCTGAAGTTCTTAGAGCTAGATGGATAATTTTACTGAGAGTCTTTGAACATTCCAGAGTTACAATATCTTCTTTCTCATTTCAGACATAGTAGTTCAGAGTAGATGGCTAAAAAATCATAAGGAGCTTTGACTGCAAGTTCTTCTCCCTTAGTATTTGATCTCTTACGTAGTACATATGAGGTGGTTTTTTCCCCCTTTTCATCCATGTCTTTCCAACTTGAAATTACTTCTGTCTGTTTTTCTAATGCTTCTGTGATTTTTCTGTAGTATTTTTTTATTACTGTCTCATGTTTTTAATTTTTTTGCAAAGTTTAGCACCGTATGGACATCTGATTAATAATCAAGTATGTTTTCACTTTGAACTGCGTCTGGCTGGGATGGAGTTAATTTTCTTCTTAGCAGCTCCCATAATATGGTGTTTTAGATTTGTAACCAAAATAACGCTGATAACACACTAATGTTTTAGCTATTGCTAAAATATGCTAAACATATCAATATATACCTTTTCAATATTTATATTCTGTGTGATATTCTTTATTGAGAGAAACATAATGTATGTATTGAGCTGAAGTTGAAATATTAGGAAAGGTTTCCAAGTAATAAAATGTTTTGCTGTCATTTATAGATCAACAAGGGAAGTGGTGAAATCCTTATCATATTGGACGTTTAAAATGACAATGAATAAATCACTATAAAACTGTATTGAAACTGCAGTATGTATTGGTCAGAGGAATAATTGGTGGATGTAATAGGCCTCTGCTGTTCTTTGCTTCTGTGATTAGTGATCCACATTGACCTCTCAGAGATCAGTGTCTCATTGATAGTTCTCCCACTCTGTCAGGAGTCACCAAGCCTTACTGGTTACTGACATCCCCTGTGCATCTAATTTAATGCTTTGATGCGTAACGATTGACTTCATCTTGTGGGCCCATTTGCTAAAACAGCAAGAAAAAAGTGTGTTAATTTTTTGCACAGAATTAAAAGATGTCCACTGTGCTTACAAATCCGCCATGTACATGCTTAGTACATGTATTTTTTTTAATAGAGGGCTAAGAAAGTTGCTGTGATTTAAGCAGAGCTGTGTGTACACCTATTTCTGGTTTTATTTGGTTAAACCAAATTGACGGTTTTGGCTAACGATTTGGATCTGGCTGGCTGGAGGTACTGCCATCCATTCTTTTTGTCCTAAGGCAAAACTAGAAGAGTTGAGATTCTTCCCGAACAGCCATGTGTCTTCACTGTGTCTGCCCCCAGCCAGAAAACGGAGCTGCTTCAGGCTCCACTGCTGGGATGGGATGGGTTTGGGGATTCTGGCTGTTGCTGGATTGGATCAGTTCCCCAGCAGCTGCCTCTAAACTTGCTTGTTTTGAGAGATAGACAACAGGTAATTATTTTAACCACCATCCCTCTCCAACACTGCAGCATACCTGAATGTCTGGCAGATATAAGAGAGGACATTTGGTGGCTGAGGAATAGGATTTGGGTGGAAGACAGATTACAGCAGTGGACAGCCCAGATTCTCTTCTCTGGAGTGAACCATTCATTCCTAGTTAATTAGGACCCTGCATAATTTTTAAAGATGGCACTTTTGGCCTTAGTTTAAAATGTTTTTGCCATCAACTGGATTCTAATTTAAATGAGTTCTTTCTGCAAGTAGTATGTCAATCTCTGCAGGAGAAGCAGTTGCATGTGTTCATTTTGAATGGCCAGTTTCCTTTTTTTTTTCCCAAGCTACTCTCTTGCTAGTATGAAATACCAGCATCTTTTAGGGGATTAAAAAAAATAATTTGAATGAAGAGTAGTTTAAAAACATGCCAATTAGGGATGTGTAGCTGTGCCTGCAAAATGTCATACATCCAATTACGAATGCAAAGAGCAGTACCTTCAATTAATGACTCAAACAGAATCATGGGACAGATGAACAATCTAGTTCGACGGGACTCTGAAAGCAGTGATTCATTCAGAGTTGACAGTAGCTTTACTCCACAACACCGACATGGCCATTCCTTAAATGTGTTAGAAGGCACAGGCACAGCCTTGTATTTCTTGCACAAACAGAAGCAGGCATTTAAAATGCCTGTCGCTAGATAGGGGTGGTCACCTTATTCGTCTGTTGAATCTAAGTGCCAGCTGACAAAGCGCTAAGCTGACTGCTTAGCAAGGGAGATGCAAAGTGAGGCAGTTTGTCTAAACAAATCTGTTCGGGACCAAGCAAAGACCCTTACCACTTGGAGAAACTTTGCTTCGCTGTTCTAAGTTGCATATACTCCATTTTCTCCTAAATCATCTTAAAATCACTTAGGGGTGTTCCTTTATAATACAACAAGAATTGTTGTATTATGCAGATGAATTGTCCTAGTTGTGAGAGACAAAACACTTACCTTGACTGTCTAATTCACAATAGTAACAGTTCAGTAATTTTTTTTCCAGGAAGACAACTAAATTACTGATGAGATGGTCCCGTATTATGGAAAGGCAGTTTGAGCCCTGTGGTCAAAGTTGAAGCTCTTGTTTTTCATTAAAACATGCTTCTGTCCCCCCCCTCTATCCTTTCCTAAAGCACACCTTCTAGTTCAGAGTTTTTTGGTGTAGAGAGAGCAGGAAGAAAGCAGCTGTCATTGAGAGTTAAGATTTTTTTTGGTTTGGTGATTTGATGGAGAGTGTTAGTTTTGGTGGGGTTTTTTTGAAGTCTCTATCAGGTTACACACGAACTGTGAAATAGTTATCTTTGTAGCAAAAGATGTTGGCAACGAGTGCAGCTCCAGGTCTTCATCAACAAATCGCTTCTGGAAGATACTTGTTTCTCTCAGAAAGGGGAAGAATGGGGCTACTGCCATCAACACGCATCAGATCAGTGAATAAATTTTAATGTTTAAGTATCAGAACTTGACTTGACCGCTCTGTAGAGAAGAGATTTTATTTTTTTTATTAATGTGTCATGTGAGTGTTGAGAGTGTTCATATAAATATTTAGCACTAGTTGAAGATGTATGATCAGCAAATCAGTTGAATTTTCTCTCTTGCCTGTTTTTGGCCAATATATGTGTGGGCTTTTTTTGTGTTAACAAAATTTGCATAGCACTGAATACCTTCCTCGCATCTTTGCAGATACTGAATGTAGTCCTGTTAGTTGCTGGATGTTCTCAGCTCATATTGAGAAGGTGAAGTTGAGGTTCAGTCCTTTGTTTGAAGTACTTAACAGCTTTGGGTTTATTAAGAAAATATTTTCACATGGCCATAATCTTCATATTTAGTGCTTAGCATCCATGTACAAGGTTTCTGTGCATATGAAATAGCGACATTTTAATAAAGAAATCTTTTTATTTTGCAATTTTGTATATTATCTTAAAATCTCTTTTAAAATAGCATTTTTGGAGTTCTGTTTTGAAAGCAGGGAGTCATAGTCATCTATATTTATTGTAACAGGTCTGTTCTTTTCCACAGCTTTTACCCTTGGTTGAACTGAAGGAACTAGCAAACTGATCTGCCTGATAGAGGCACATTAGGAAAGAAAAACTGCATGAAACATGAAACTGCATGAACATGCTTGTTCGTTAGTGTGGATCACTAACAAACTCAACTCTGTGGTTCGTCCTTTTCTTCCTTTTCTGTTTTTTTAGTAGAATTCCAATATTAACTTTTGAATAGAGTTACAGATTAACATGAAAAGACAATAAAATGGTTTTGTCTTTTGGTTTCAGCCACTTTATTTCCTCATTAAACTGACTAACTCTTACTTTGTAATGGTTAGGAAGGAGGATTTAAGGAGTGGGGTGTTTGGATTCTGTTCATATGCCTACTAGGAATTCATTATGTGATCCCAAGCAAAATGGAGAAAATTACGTTGTCCTAATCACAGCTTTCCTTTCAATCTATAGTTCTGGATTTCTGTAGCTAAAACATGCCCGCAACTCGTGCGGCTCACGCGACAGTGGCTGACGAGACCTAGGCAAGGCCAGGAGCAATGGAGGGAGATTTAAACGTGGTGTAACAGAAACTAGCACTCAGTTGCTGAAGCGAGCAGCTCCGGTGCCGGCACGATCGGCAGCCGAGTGCTCTGGCATGGTGCACAGGGGCATTTCCTGAACTGGGGGAACCTCAAGGGGAGCAGAGAGACCCCCCAGGAGCCTGCAGCTCGTGCCACAGCGGCTAAGGACACCTGGGCAGGGCCAGGAGCAATGGTGTCCAAGCTGCCCCCCCCCCCATATAAAAGAAGCCCCTGGGGAGCACTAGTGACCAGGGTGGGCAAACAGGTCGTGGCACGTCAGCAAAGCTGTGGCATGGCAGTTTGCGCAGCAGCTCGCACAGCAGGGCATGCAGGAAGGGCGCTGAAGCTCTGCCAGCTTGACCAGGGAGCAATGGTATCCACTGGCAGAAAGCCATGGCCTCTCGTAAGCTCTGCACCCACCACGACTGATGCAGCTTCCCAGACAGAGCTCTAGTGGGAACACGCTGCCACCCAGGTGTCAGGCCGCAGGCTGTGCCCTGCTCTTACACCAGCACCGGACGGCAGCAGTGAGCACACCTGTGGGAGGTGCGCCCAGGGAGAGGAACTCCTCCGCTTAGTGACAGAGCTCCAGGAGGAGGAGAGTGGGTTGAGGAGTATCAGGAAGAGCGAGAGAGAGAGACTACTGGAAGCGCACCCTACCTTCCCTGAGACAGGCCCAACAGGCAGACAGGATGCATGATACGGAGGATTCCCTATCCTCTCTCTGCCTGGCTGAACATGGTGACTTAAGGGATGGGGTCAATGGCGACAAGTTCCTGCCCAGCGCAGCAGGCACATCTCCTCTCTGACTCCCTCACCTTCCCAGGTGCCCTTGCATAATAGGTACGAGGCTCTGCAAGTGGAACCGAACAATAACAAGGACAATGGTTCATCTAGATCGGAGGTGTTGCCAAATTTAAGTTGGCCTACACCCTGCGTCAAAACCAATTTGATAAAGAAAAAAAGATGGGGCATTGTTGTAGGAGACTGCCTTCTGCAGGGAACACAAGGCCTAATATGCCGACTGGACCCACTTCTTAGGGAAGTCTGCTGCCTCCCTGGGGCCCAGGTTAAAGATTTGACAAGAAAACTTCCTACCCTGGTACGGCCCTTGGATTATTATCCATTATTGTGTTTTCATGTAGGCAGCGATGAAGTTGCAACTAGAAGTCCGAGGGCGATCAAGAGAGACTTCAGGGCCTTGGGATGACTGGTTAAGGGATCAGGAGCACAAGCAGTGTTCTCCTCTGTCCTTCCAGCTGCAGGAAATGATGAGGGAAGAAACAGGAAGACCCAGCAGATCAATACGTGGCTCCAAACCTGGTGTCACTGGCAGAATTTTGGGGGTTTTGATCATGGGTCGGTCTATACAACACCAGGTGACACATGGGGTACGCCTGTCTCAAAGCGGGAAAAGGATCTTTGTGCAGGAGTTAGCAGGGCTCATGGAAAGAGCTTTAAACTAGATTTGAAGGGGGAAAGGGATAAACACAGGCTCGCTAGAGATAAGCCTGAGGGCAGCACGTCAATGTTTGAGGGATGGTGTGCTAGCGAGGTCCTTCGGTCTGCCATCTTAGTGGAGGTAGGGGATGGAGATCCATGCGGCAGCAAAGACACAAGGGTTGTGGATGTGTTAGAAACCACGGAAGTGCCTGAGAAAGATCACGTAGGAATTAGAGCTTCTTCCCCAAAAAGGTGGCAGGATCAATAGCCCAACTGAAGTGCGTCTGCACCAATGCATGCAGGATGGGCAACAAACAGGAGGAGCTGGAAGCCATTGTGCAGCAGGAAAA
>NW_008795922.1:388567-400363 GCF_000699145.1 Aptenodytes forsteri | reverse complement strand
CCCCTGGAAGTATTTAAAAGACGTGTAGATGTGGAACCTGGGGACATGGTTAGTGGTGGACTTGGCAGTGCTTGGTTAATGGTTTGGCTCGATGATTTTAAAGGTCTTTTTCAAAAATGATTCTACAACTTAAATGATTCTATGGTTCTATGATTCTCTGCCAAAAATGACTTAGAGTTTTGTCCACAGGTATATCAAATTATTTTTTTTTTCCTAAAACTATCACTAACTCTTATTGTCCACTGAATAAAAGGACAGTAATGAACCAAATTAATTTTTGTATTTGTTGTTTAACAGTATGTGAAGTAGCCTCAGGGAAACACAATTTAATAAGCAACTTATGTTCTTTGTGTATTCTGATTCTTTATGAGAAGACTTTTCTTCTGTTGGTGGCCTGGTCCTGCTGTGAAATTTGTGACTATTTGTTTTATTGTTGATAATAAACTAACAGAGGCTGTTTCATGAAGAAAATGTGGAAAAATGTGTTTATTTCCTCCCACGCCTGTTCATCCCACCAAAAGAAAACACTGCACAAGCAGATTCTGGTGGAAGGGGATATTTCTTTATATTCAAATATCCCTTTGAAGTATTGCAGAGAAATGCCAGTGTTAGAATTACTTGGTTTCAATATCAATCAATAATTTACAACTATATTAAGGAGTTAAATGGGGACATAATGAGACCCTTTATACCTATAAAGCAGCAATATTTTCCAAAATCATAGAAATCTACAGAGAAAAAGGTAGTTGAGAAAAGGCATATATCAAGAAATTTATATAATGAAATGGAAGAAATCATTAGCAGGCACTGAAAAGCAGGAGGCTCTCAAGGCAGAGCATAATTTTCTATAAACTAGAAACTGGAAGCTGGGGCAAAAACATTGCTAACGTGACTCCATAGAAAGATGGCTTGCTAGCCATGTTTGAATTCAGTTTGCTATGTGGTTGTTGCTCATTCTAGGTATTGTAAATATGAATTTCAGATTTACAGATTAGCATCAAGCCATTAAAAGTTGTTGGTATACACGTTTCTGCCTCAGTATGCCTGAGAAATCTAAACTAATTCCTACATACCTTGTTTCCTTCTGGTTTTGTGTCTTGTAAAGAGCTTGCAGTTTATCCAGGTGCTAGTTACTTGATCAGTCCTAACTATGTTACTTTAGTTTGTGCTTGTGCCCTTCATTTTTTTAAGCAACAGCCAGCACTCTTAATCCCCTCGTTTCATTAAGGTAAGACCATGGGAGACAGACTTGTTTGAATCTCAGCTGAATATTAACAAAATATTACTGAAATTAAAACGCATATCTTTCCACTGCTTTTGCTATTTGCATGCCATAAACAACTCTAGACACACTACAACTTTGCTGTTACTGTTTTTTATTTATATATTGTTTCCCTATCTCAGTAGAGCAGCTATAGCATGTTACAAATATATATTGAATGACTTATTCTGGAGATTGTGTCAGCTGCTTTATATTAAGGGAAGAAAAAAATCTGAAATTCACTGGGTTCATTTATAATTTTCTTTCTTCCATCAGGTTTTGCTTTCCTTACTCATTACCTCTGGAACGTTTGCATAATGCCTTAATTTGCCAAGATAGTTTTCTCTAGCCTGCATTTTCTATCACTTCATCTAATATAAAGAAATTTTGTTGGTAAAAACTTGCAGCCCTCTGTTTTTATTCTTTATGCTGCTAATTCTTTATATATAAACTTTTTTTTTTTTTTTTAATTTAAGAATTTCAGTACGGAATTCCTCATTTGCTTTAAGGAAGAAATAGCTTCAAGGAACAACTTATCTGATTACTGGTTATTCATTCTCATTTCAGCTGAGTGTTTTGAATACAACTATTGCATTGCTTTCTAGTTAACAGGTCCAAAAGTTATCCAATTTAAGAGGCTGAAGACGTTCTGAACAGCAACAGTGAGGGGATGATATAGAAGTGCAGGCCTTCAAAATGAAGAGTTACATGTCAGGAGTTAGGTTGAACCAAAGAACTGTTTTGAACCTTAATTCTTTTTGAATCGATACCGAAAAAGAAAAATATGTTTCTGGCTATTGATTCAGAGTAACAGTGGGGGAAAAAAAGCCTAATCCAGAGAGGCTATTGGAAGACTTTCCATTAAATAGGATGGATAATGAATCCAGTACTAGGACAAATAATCCTAAAGTCATCAGAACAATTACGTATGGAAAGGAGAAAAATATTTGTTCATTAATGGTGAAATCATAAGAAATTCTACAAAGTTTGTAGAATTTTCACAAAAATCCACAATAATGTCAAAATAATTTAGAAACACAAATGTTTCTGAGAGTCTATTTTTAAAATTTTGATTTTTTCTTTGTCTATTTTCTCTATTTGTGTAAATATCGCAATAGTTTTATTAAATAGATGGAAAAAAGTTCCCCTTTAGGGACTCATGCAGCACGTCTTGTTTTGATAACATGTATTTCTTTCTACAGTAGCATTAATTTTCTCCTAATTCTTTCTTGTAGTGTTAGTGACTGTGTTACCTGCATTTCTTTTGTACATAGTTACATTCTTTTTGATGTTTGCTCTTTAGGTAATGATTCTGACGTTGACCTTGACAGGAAGGAAGATGAGCGAGAAAAAACTCCAAAGAGGCCCAGAGTTCAGAAAAAACAGAAAATTCCATCAACTAAGGAGACTGAACAGGTTTCAGGAGCTAAAAATCCTATTATAAGTGTGGTTTTGACAGCCCATGAAGCTATTCCAGGTAATCAGAATCACCGATTATATAATAAATTTGGTTTTGTCCATGCTGATGCTGTATAAAATAATCATTGGTCTAAGACTGAACTGCTTAGGATATTTGTTATCTGAAAAATATTTAGTATTATTTGGTTATCTTGATACAGAATCTCTGCATCTGGCAGCTACATCATTTTAGAACTACCGTCACATTTGTTCCTGGGTATGACAAAAGCTGGACCTGGGTGTAGTTATCTGCATTAACATCAGTTATGTTTAGTCTGTGAATAGTTTTAAAGAAGAAGCTGAAAAAATCAGTGATCAAACAACAGGAAGGTGTTTTTCCCCTGGAATATTTTTATTTCAGCTCTTGATTTATGTGGATATTTATGATTAATGTAAATTTGGTTATGAAAAAACAAACAGCTTAGTATATATACAACCTCATGTTTATGCATACAAGTAGTTTGACAGAAAATACATATATATATTTGTAAATCAAGTAAAGTTTCTGTATAATGATTAAAGGATTCTTCATCCATAAATTTTTATAGTGCCTTTTCATCGAAGGATTTTGGAATAATTTCAAACTATTTATTTTAAAACTAGACTTGCATTTGCCTGTTTATATAAACCAGTCATTCACCTGACTGACAGAATCCCTTTTTATAGTTTTGTGCATTATTTTCAGCTTTGCAGCTTTATTGTTCCCCTTTTCATTATTGGTAACGTTTCTGAATATTTGTTTTGCTTATAGTTCTCAGAACAACTAGAATGTATTTGTTTATTTTATTGTTGTGGGTTGGAAGCTAGCTGGATTTTCTGTGTTGTTCTTTAATATCTTTTGATATTGAGATCTGTGATATGCTTGGACTTTGTGATATTGAGATCTGTGATATGCTTGGACTATGCATTTGCTAAAATGCATTTCTAATTGTGATGGTGGAGGAAGCTGGATGAGCTCACCTACGAATATCCTGTGTGCTTAGAAGGGAAGTAAAAAACACCTTCAAATTCATTGTTTGAGGAGCATCACACAGGGTTTTGGACTTACACTGAACTGTTAAAAATTTGGTCTTGCAATATTGGAAATACGGGGGAAGGTTCAAGAGGACTGGTGAGCACTGGAAGTGTGGAAACCTGACTTCAGGGTGGTTTGAGGTCTGCGCCGCTTTGTTTCACTAACTGCAGGCGCCATTTTCTCATGTGATACAACCCTGGGCTCTTTCCTAGCTGTTACTAAACACTCATTTTCCCACTGTGTCTCCCACCTCTTTTGCCTGTTTCCCACTGCATGTACCTTCTCTCCCACCCTGGTGCTCATTCCCCTCACTGCCACACGTGAGGCTCCCCTCATGTCCTCTGTTCCTTTGACTGGGCAAAGGAGAACATGCGATGGCTGGTTAAGGGGCTCCTATAGGTGTTAGTAAATGGGTTCATATAGATCTTAGTTTATGGATTTATACATGCACCCTCCCTTCCTCAGGGCTTTTGGGAAGAGCTGTAATTGGGGTCTCCTCTCTCTCCAGGTGCTAAATTTTATGAACCTTGTAAGAATGTTTGTCTTTCAGATCTTTACATTTCTGGCAAGCACTAGAAGAATTTTCAAGAGGGGAAGGAAAGACATGCTAGACAGTGCAATCAAAGACGCATTTTCTTAAGAAACTAGCCTGAAGAGGCGAATGAAATAATAGTAAATACAGATAGTGAAGAAAATGTAGTAAGCATGTGATGCGGGAGAGGAAATGAAAATCTAGAGGAGACTGGTGCCTTAATTACTACCTAGTAACACTTTTCTTCAGACAACAAAAAAGTTTGGGTTTTCTTTACACATACGCTTTTTGAGTGACTCAAAATATTAAAACAGCTTCAACTTTGGAGCTGTTTGTGCATAATACATGTTACATTCAAAAGGCTTTAATGAACCAAAGAGATTTACAGTCAAATGTGAACCTGCAGCTATTTTTGAAGGTCCTCTCATTTATTTGGTTGACAATTAGTAATCTTATTACGTTGAAGTTCCCAGCTAGACTATGTGTAATAAAAAAGTCATTGTTGTTAAGACAGTTATGAATTATCATCCTACTTTTCAGAATTTGGAAATTCTAGAAGATATTATGTAAGTGGTTAACTCTTTGAAGATTCAAAAGAAAAATATTTCATTTAATACCATTATGTTTTAATTTATTTTTCATTGCTTTTCCTTCTATTTTTTTCATTAATTTCCATGATCTAACTATATTTTAATGTCACTAGCAATTCTTAGGCTGTTCCACTTCCTCAGTAATACTTTAATGTCTGGAGTTTTTATAAAGATCTTTCATAGTCTTTTATTCCATTTTTCTGGAGATTTATCCTGTGCTAAAGAAGTGAGTTAGTGCTATAGACTGCTGTTGAAGAATACAAATAGATAAAACATTTCTCCCTTCTTCCCTGCTTTCTGTGTGCTAGATCATCTGTAAAGTGAAGTTGAAAATAAAATTTAAAAGTGCTTAAGCACTATCAAAACTTAGTCAGAAAGAGGAAATATTCAGAGTGTATGTCTCCCTTCTTAAATGAAAGATGCTTTTAGGAGTATTATATTAACAGTTTGCTATAATTTTGCTACACGCTATTTAGGTTTGAGACACTGCTTTACATCATGTGTTCAGTAGATTATGACTAAATTGATCTCTTCAAAATCCCTTTGAACAAACAGTTTAGTTTTTAACTTCCCAGAAAGGGCAGTCGGACAACATTGATTTTTCCCCATGTTCCTTTTCTGTAATGTTTACTTGGGAGGCATATGAAAGGTAATAGATTTACAGCTTTAGAAATTTGAAAGCTTGCATTAACCCACAGAGTAAATACACTTTGAATAAAAGTGGTAGATTTTTTTTCTGTGCAGGTGTTGAAGTACCTTAACAGGCTAGAGAGGTGGGCCTGCACGAACCTTGTGAAGTTCAAGAAGGCCAAGTGCAAGGTCTTGCATCTGGGTTGGGGCAATCCCAAACATGGATACAGGCTGGGAGATGAGTGGATTGAGAGCAGCCCTGCCAGGAAGGACTTGGGGGCATTGGTGGATGAAAAGCTGGACATGAGCCAGCAATGTGCGCTCGCAGCCCAGAAGGCCAATCGTGTCCTGGGCTGCATCAAAAGAAGCGTGGCCAGCAGGTCGAGGGAGGGGATTCTGCCCCTCTACTCTGCTCTGGTGAGACCCCACCTGGAGTACTGCGTCCAGCTCTGGAGCCCTCAGCACAGGAGAGACATGGACCTGTTGGAGGGGGTCCAGAGGAGGGCCACGAAAATGATCAGGGGGCTGGAATACCTCTGCTATGAAGAAAGGCTGAGAGAGTTGGGGTTGTTCAGCCTGGAGAAGAGAAGGCTTTGGGGAGACCTTATTGCAGCCTGTCAGTACTTAAAAGGGGCCTACAGGAAAGATGGGGAAGGACTCTTTTATTAGGGAGTATATTGATAGGACGGGGGGTAACGGTTTTAAACTGAAAGTGGGTAGATTTAGATTAGCTATTAATAAGAAGTTCTTTACTATGAGGGTGGTGAGACAGTGGAACAGGTTGCCCAGAGAAGTTGTGGATGCCCCCTCCCTGGCAGTGTTCAAGGCCAGGTCAGATGGGGCTTTGAGCCACCTGATTTAGTGGAAGGTGTCCCTGCCCATGGCAGGGAGGTTGGATGATTCTGAAGGTCCCTTCCAACCCAAACCATTCTGTGATTTTACAACTGGAGGGACCCAAAGACCTTGAAGAGAGGGAGTGCTGTGTTCATGAACACGCGCATCTTGTATCAGATTAAACAGAGTACAGTTTTTTGTAAGTATCGCAATTAAGAATGAGAATGAATAACTACAATTACATGCATATCTAAAAATACTTTGTTGTGAATGGCAGATGCTTTTGTTCATACTCTATTTTTAAGAACCAGTGAGTAAACTCTGCCAAATATTCAATCTTCTGGTTTTTTATGTATTTTATTTCCCATGTTTAAATTCTGTAATATTATCAAAGCTTCTAAAACCAATGTATTATTCATGCTTAATTAGTTTGATTCAGGAGAGATTCTACTTTGAACATTTAAATTGTTGTTTTATGTGAGTCCTGTAATATTTTAAAGACTCAGCTTGTTACTAGGAGAGTTGTTTTAAGTTCCTGTAAAGATGGTCAATGGTAGAATTTTTGGGGTTTTTTGGTAGAGTTCAAGATATGCAAAAATAGCATTAAGTATTTAAATTCTTGATGCTAATTATTTTGTGATTCCTAAAGGAGTTGGATTTTTTTCTCCTACAAATTCTTAATACAACGCTGTGCAGGTTTTTCTCTCCCCAATTTCCACTAAGGAACCACTTTCCATAAAAGGCCAGCTGTGTTCTGCTGCTGTACGCTGTGCTGTAATTTATGAACACTTGGTTCCTTCTCCCGTCGAGATTTTGGGAAGTGGGGAAGAAGTGGAAGAATGTCTGTTTTGCTTACTGTTTTGGGACTGACTTAGTTTAACTGATAACAGTCTTTTCTGTTGAAGATGACTTTTTTTTTGTAGCTCACGGAACGATGGTTGTGGGTTTATGACACATCTGAATGGATTTAATATCAGACTGTTGCCAAGGGAGCTTTCCTACTTGTCTTTTATTTCCCACTTTACTTTCCCTTTCTTGCACCGGCACTAGTGCTTGCGTCAGCCTGCGGTAAACTGATTCAAATAACTGGCAAAATAAATACATATACATGTGCACATGCACATACACATATTCATTTTCTCTATCAGAGAAATTTTTTTCTACCCGTTTTGCTTACTGAACTGTCTCACATTGGGGCTGCACAGTTTTGGAAAGTGGGAAAGTGGTGACAAAATGAGTCTCTCAGGGAAAAGGAGGAGGATTCAGACTACCCCTTTTCAAAGTAGTTGAGTGGCTTAAGTCATTAAGCCCAGTACATATAGACTGCTGTCCCAGGGGCAGTGCTGTCCTCCCACCCCACCCCCTGGCCACAGATTCCTGTCCTTTGGAGCATTGTACATGTTCATGCAGTTTTGTGGTAAAACACAGTAGAAAACTAATTATATATTTGCAGAAGGAGACACGTGGTGTAAATTTTAGCCAGATTCATTCTCTGATCATCTTTATAAACTCCTATGCTGGCACTTTTAAGGCATCACGAACATGTAGTCGAGTGGAGGGCTAGAGAAAAGAAGCTAGCCTTATGTTAATTTAAAGCAACTGTGGAATTAAGCAAGGTTAGGAAAATTAAAGCTTTCCCCTCTGAATGTGAGCAGGTATCTGTATTACCATGGGGTTACAGATTGATTTAGCTCAGCCAGTCTAATGTCCAGCTCTGTTGAAAGGGGTAGTAATCTTCATCCCACCAAACACAGGTCTGTGATTCTGTTTCTTTGTCTGAATTAAAATGTGTTTAACTTCATCATGAGCTAACCTATAAAAATATTAAAAGGTTCTTCTGCCCTTTTTTAGCTTTATTTTGGGGGTGAGGGATGGGTTTCCATGAGGAACATTGAGGGTTAGTTTCTGTTGGTTTCACTTTCAGAGCTGTCTTACCAGGGGTCATATGCGTTTGGAGCACATTCCATAGGATATTGTAGAAATGGAGAAAATACATTCGTTCAGAAAAAGATTGTAAGAAACAAATATTCACTTCATACCCTTTCCAAATTATTTAATCTATACAGACCAAGGTACCTACATTATGCAGGTTTTTTTAAACTTAAAAAAAAAATCCATAGCTAAAAGATTGATCTAGTTGCATCAGTTGTCCCTAAAGGCAGCTTGCAGCATGTCTATAGGGAGGAAATAAGAAACTTCTTATGTAAAGCCTCCCAGATTTTGACAGCCATTGAGCTGGTGGTTGCATCTGGATCATCGTGTTTAATACATATCTATTAATTTGTCTCATTCCCTTCTTGAATACGTTTATATTTTCAGTCTCTGTAACATCGTGCAGTAATTGTTCCATAATTTAATTACACACAGGGTGAAAGTGTACATTCTTTTGTTTTGTTTTAAGCCTGCTGACTGCTTATTTCTTTAAACTGCTCTTTATTCGTGGTTTATGAGATAAAGAATGATTATTCACACTTTTTTCACAGTATTGCTAATTTTAGAGGTCTTTCTGATATTTCTCTTTCATTTATCTCTCTGCCAAGCTGAAGGTCTCCAAGATATGTATCGCTTTTCCAAACAAAATACTTCTGATTTTGTCTTTGTTACTGCTTTCTAGTTCTTCTATATCCTTCTTGTTGTCCAGACTTGAAGTTGTAGGAGGTTCATGGAATTTAGTTGGATTTTAGTAGGAATTTGGTTGATGATGTCTTCTGTTTTATTTTGGATCCATTCCTAATAATTCCTTCCATTGTGATTACCTTTTAGACTGTTGATAAGTATTGGAAAGTTCTACAGTAAAGGGCAAGATACTTTTCTAAGGGACAGACTGTAAGAGATTAGAGGCCGTCACTGAGTTTGAGCCAGAGATAAGGCACACTGGGTAATGCTTATCTGTAGAAGTTGCTGTCAGAATGTCATGAGGAACTCAAATCTTATTACTCTTGAAGCAGGTTTACTTAGAACAGATGATATTGCTTGAAAAGAGGAAAGCAAAAGGCATAAATAAAGTCTAGTAAACTAAAGTCCATTCTGCATTTAAAAAAGAGATATAATAGTGCTGGAGGAAAGATTTTGTTGAAAGAAATGATCAGTACAGTTAACCTCTTTTTTCCCCCTGGTATTTGTATACTCTTACTTATTGAAATGGTTGTCCAAGGAAACAGTTAGGAAAACTTATCTTCCTTATTGGCATATGATATTTTTAATGGAAAACCAGACCTTGTATTTGTTTGCCTTGTTCTTACACTCTTCCCTAGACTGTGGCTGCTTTTAGAGACATGAATATTGAGGGCATTCTCCTGGGATGTGGGACATGTGGGTTCACTACCTACTAGGTTGGGTAGAGCCTAGAAACCAAGTTTCTCACTTTCTGGCCATATGCGTTAGTCATTAGTTTATGATATAGCAGTGAGTGCTGTGGCTACTGGTCCATTAGTAGCCCACACTTACGCAGCATCCCAAGTGGATGGAGGCATCTAATGTTTCTTAATGCTTCCATATCTTTTAAGGGTAGGAAGTAACTACCTAACATGAGGGGACGTGATTGCCTACCGTGAGCAAGTACTCTATCAGTATGTTCGAAGAATTGGTTCTCTTTTAGGTTTTTAGAGGTATTTGCCTCTCTATTAACTGCATGGGGAATGTAGACGGTAGTGTTAGGATGACCTGGAGCATTCTGTCTGCTCCAAGTATACAAAATATGGGTGAGTTAGTACTTACCTAGTCCACCTAATTTAGGTGATTAAAATTTTATACTGATAACACAAAAGTCTATTAAAACGTCCAACAGTCTTTTCAGGAAATGCTTAAACATCCTGAAAGTCAGAAGGGCACAGAGGAGGTGTGTGTGCAGGGCACTTAATGAGGATCTGTGTCTCACATTCAGGAAATGGGAGGCCTGAAAGAGGTAGCCATGCATATAGAGCAGTTCAGAATCTATTTTCTTTTAACTGAGTTGTTCTAAATATAGAAGAATTTGCTTCTATTTTAAAAATACTGAAGTATGGGAACACTGGTCTGGTGTCTAATGTCTGTTTTATCATCTTTATACTGAACCCACTGATTGAACCATGTCTCCTGTAGTGTAATGACAAGCTCCCGTCTCACTAGGCTACTACTGTGCAATTTGGGAGATGCAGTCCTGCTGGACAACCTGGCATTTGTGGGAGAGGGAGTGACAGGAATAACAGAAGTTACAATGTTCTGGTAACATTTAGGTTGAAAACTTGGATGATCAGTTCTGATCAACTGGCAGAATCTTTAGTACAGAACTGAAAGCACTATTAAAAACCAGTAGTAAAAAAAAAGCCGTTTTTAGATCCAGCCATTTCAGTGAGCAACAGAGCTATTACAGTCTGTTTATTTACAGAGTTGGCTCATGTCCCATCTGACACAAAAAGCTTCAATAGCCTTACATAATCCCAAATGGCCTCTTCTCAAAATCTCCATTTCCCACTTTAAATCACTCTGAAGGACCCACAGGATCTCCATCTTTCTCCCTTGTCTACAGCACTGCTTCCTCAACTTAATGTCCTTAAGTCTTTCACACATGTTATTGGGTAGCCCGCTGCTTATTACTGATTTTTCCCATATACTCTACTTGCCTTTTTCCTGATGTTTTTGCTAGTCTGCAGGCTAAAACTTTTTTTAGGGAAACTAGATTTAGTAATTTGCTAACCAGCTAGGTTTTTTTGGATAGTATACTCTCTGTGATTTAGTTTTGTTGTTCTTATAATTGTTGTTTCAGAGCCTTTATGTTAGTACTGCATATATTTCATAAATAATATCTTCAGGAACATGCTCTTTGAGTGGAACAAGAATTAATTTAATCCTTTTGTTAAAGGAATAGCTCATACATCACTCTTTGAACTTTCTTGTTTCTATTCAGGTGTTTCATTTTATAGATACTTATATAACAGTGAGAATCTGTTAAAAATATGTTGAGCATGTTGACTCTGTCTTTTGCTTTCTAGGTTCTTTCTAGGCTTTCATGCCTCAGATTTCTTTGATTCTTATTGTAAATTCTTTCCTCTGTCACAAAGGTGTATTGTACTTTTTTTCCCCCCTCAGCTTCTAATCAGGTGAATTGAAATGAGATCAGATATTAATGTAATATCCAAGAAAAAGAAAATAAATGGAAAGTTAGCGAATTTCATTTTTACCTGAAGTTTTTAACTTTGTTATTTAATTCAAAGATATTTTCATGTGCAACCTCTCTTGCTTCCTTGTCCCCAGTATATGATAGAACAATCCTTAATTACAGGTTCTGTAATACTTTTTTCCTAGGATGGATGGGTGTTCATCTATTACTACATATTCCATGTCTTGTTTTCTTTTTGTTATTCAGTATATGGTCCCTCATTTACTACTCATTATTCAGTATCAGACCAGAAAGCATATATTTTTTCATAGAAACATAAAATCATTAAGGTTGGAAAAGACCTCTAAGATCATCAAGTCCAACTGTCAACCCAACACC
>NW_008795922.1:362739-387309 GCF_000699145.1 Aptenodytes forsteri | reverse complement strand
CTGCTGATAAATGATGGAGAGTGGCTTGGCGAGCTCCTCTGCCAGCTCCCTCAGCACTCTCGATCTTTTCAAATCTTTTCAAAGATTTTTCTGTAGTTCTTGTTAGTAGAATATGAAGATTTCACAAATATTTATATAATTGTAATATATATGTGAATAAATACATAAATATACAGATATCTAGAATTTCAACTTTTGAAGATAATAGCATTCCCGTTGAACACGTGGGTGGATGAGTTACAGACAGACAAAGAAGTTAAAAAGGAGGGGATCAGTCAATAATGGGTGCTTGGTTTGATATACATGAGGTTTGGGGGGGGGGGTTCAGTGTAAATAAATATTTATATGGATTTTCGTTACCTTCAAATGCTAACTATGGATGCCCGGCATTAAGTTTTCCCTGCCACTGTTTAGAAAATGAAAAAGACCCAGCTAAATAATCTCAACACAATCACATCTCAAAATACGGGGTTTTTTGCCTCAACTAACTGTAAAGCTCTGAGGGATAGAACCTGATCTTACCGCGTTCAGTAGAGCCCCTGTACTCCTGCTTGTAATGGAGATTGAGAAGTGCACATGGAACATATTCTTTTATTCTGAGGGGATGGCAGCATGCCCCAAAATATAAGCAATAAAAGATCTGTTTAAGGAAAAGATGTGCAGGCTTTTAAATACAGACTAAACAGTGTCTTTTCCCCAGCCTTATTTGTGGAACTGATTGAACAGCTTGGCTGAAGTTTTCAAAGGATGTAGTATGAGGCAGAAACAGAAAAATTAAAGTTGCATTTTGAAAAGTTACAGTTTTTTAAAGGTGGAAGTATTTGGATATAGGATCTTATAATAGTAGCCATCAAGCACCATGAATAATCCTCAGAATCAGCAGTCCTGGCATGTTATTTCAGCAGATCTGTGATGTAAGTAGTAATGTCCTCTAGAAGTGTATCCATCATTTTATGCACATGACTTTAACAACAGAAACTCAAATAGTTAAACTGATGATTACAGAGTTTAATGTTTTGCTTACACTTGTATATTATAGACAGTGCACATTTTAATATGATATTTTTAATGAGCATTTTTTGTTCTTGCTTTTAGGAGCCACAAAAATTGTTCCTGTTGAGGCTGCTCCCCAAGAAAGTGAACCCACAACTCCAGAGGCAGCAGTTCAAGACTCATCACAACGAAGAGGATATCAAGAATATGCCATTCAGCAAACCCCATATGAACAGGCAATGAAATCTAGCAGGTAATTTTGAAGTACTTATATTTATGTTCATGCAAAATATGACGAAATGCTTCCCTATCCCTTTTCATGAACCTGAAATATTTTCTGAGCCTTTTAAATAAAGGAACAGCTGAAAATAATCTGTGCATAAGCTGTAGAATTTAAAAAGCCTGTGGAGAATACCTTTTTAAAATAAATTAAGTAAACATTTCTGTCCATTATGATCATCTAGGAAAATGTTGACACATTATGTCACTAAGTTTCAATACTGTAAATATAACTGGTTTGGTTTCTTTTTAGGTTGGGTCCAACTCAGCTGAAGATTTTTACATGTGAATACTGTAACAAGGTGTTCAAATTTAAACACTCCCTCCAGGCACATTTGAGGATTCATACAAATGAAAAACCTTACAAGTGTTCATACTGCAGTTATGCCAGTGCAATCAAAGCCAACCTTAATGTTCATATGCGGAAACATACAGGGGAGAAGTTTAGCTGCGATTATTGTACGTTCACTTGTCTCAGCAAAGGTCATCTCAAAGTCCATATTGAAAGAGTTCATAAGAAAATTAAGCAGCATTGTCGCTTCTGCAAAAAGAAATACTCGGATGTTAAAAATTTGATCAAGCACATCAAGGAAACACATGACCTTCAAGATAAAAAAGTGAAAGATGTTTTTGATGAGCTTCGCTTGATGACACGAGAAGGCAAAAGACAACTTCTTTATGACTGCCATATTTGTGAACGCAAATTCAAAAATGAACTCGATCGAGACCGTCACATGCTTGTTCATGGTGATGAAAGGCCTTTTGCTTGTGAGCTCTGTG
Organism: Aptenodytes forsteri; assembly: GCF_000699145.1. NCBI lineage: Eukaryota > Metazoa > Chordata > Aves > Sphenisciformes > Spheniscidae > Aptenodytes > Aptenodytes forsteri. The sequence goes on along the minus strand of NW_008795922.1, from coordinate 385,257 downwards.
GTCATGGAGCCACTAAATACCAAGCCCTTGAGCTTCATGTGCGAAAACACCCATTTGTTTACGTGTGTTCTGTGTGCCTGAAGAAATTTGTCAGTTCTGTAAGACTCCGTGCTCACATCAGAGATGTGCACACAGATTTGCATGAGACTTCTGTTTTTAACAGTTCTATCAATCAAAGTTTCTGCCTCCTTGAGCCAGGAGGTGATATCCAGCCGGAAGCCCTTGGTGAACAGCTAGCACAAAGTGCAGATGAATTGACTATCATGAGTACTGATGCTATTAACACACCACAACCATCTGCTTGTAAAGGTGAATCAACAGCTGCAGATGTAAACCATAATGGTCAACATAATGGTGACTTAAAAATTGATACAGTCCCTTTGTTAGAATTTGAAAATCCTCCAGTGGAGAATGTAACAGAGACGCTGTGTCAGACAACAGACATAGCAGTCCCAAACATTCAGTCCTGTGTAGCATCAGATTGCTTTCTGCTGAAAAATGGTACTTCTGGTTCTGATGAGTTAAAAGTTTCTCCTGCAAATGAAGAGGAAGTTAATCACTGCAGTTCCGTAAATGAGCAGGGTGAAGAAATTCAGCTTTTGCTGTCTGAAGACAAAAGTTTAAATCCGAGTCAGAACAATTCAATAACTGACAACCTTTCAGTCTCTGAAGAGAGAAATCAATCTTTTCCTTCTAGTGAATCAGAAACAAGCAATCCGCCAATTCAAAATTCAGCAGAAACCACAAACCCTTTGCCAGCACTAGAAGCTAATGCAGCCATCAGTCCACAGGCAGCCTCCTCTAATGCAGTTACATCAGACAGTGGGAGTGGAGCTGTTGCCTTTATGCAGATCTTGGACAGCTTGCAGAAGAGACAAATGAACACAGAGTTGTGTGAGAGGATAAGGAAAGTTTATGGAGACTTGGAATGTGAATATTGTGGTAAGGAGTAATAGAATGATGTTTTTTGTTGGGTTTTTTTTAATGTTATATAGTGAGCCATCTTTTTCCTGCTCCACTGGTTTAGTTTTTGATATGTTTGTGTGTCTTTGTAGCAGTATTAATTTTGTAGTTCAGTATGGATTCTGGGGTCCAGCGAGATTTACTTTGGGCTGTATAAATAGTGTGAAATGACTCAAATCTCCATTAAAAAAAAACAAAACTAGTGGAATATAGCATAGCAGTGCTTTGCTAGGCTCAATTTTCTGTTGATGTGAAATTTGATAGAATTAGATTATTTCTGTCCATATGCCCCTCCCCACCTCATAACTTTCACTAGGGCCAAAGACAGCAGATTTAGGCATGTGATCAGCATTAGTCGGTCCATGCTTTAATGCTTAAGCTTCATTATCAGCTTAGTATAAAATTCAGAGTCTTTTTCATATAGTGTGGAAGGATGTATGATAATACCTATTCTGTACAATAGATACATATACTGGCATATTTTTTTTACTTGTTTTGAACCAGTTTTTTGAGATGAAAATTTTCATTGCATAGTATAAGATCAAGACTGTTCTGACTGTATTTGGTTTTCTGAGTTTATGAAAGTGGGAAGAATACACCGTTCCCATTTATTCTAACTGAAAATGTTTGTGTTTGCATAGCTGGAAAGGAAACAATTTGGGATTTATTTTGTAGCCTTCATTCTTGAGAAGGGAAACGAATCAAAGTTTGAAAAAATAAAAAAGTTTTTCAAACACCATAACATTGTATGTTAGATGAATCGCTGTGCACCTTTTCTTTTTTGTGCCATTATGTCAGAAAAGCTTTTAGGAAGGAATAACACAAAAGAAAGTAAAAAAGATTTTGACAATCTCTTTTAGTGTACAGTTACATTCAGATTCTTTCTATAGGAGAACAGCTTTAAAGGACTTCATTAGGAAAAAGATCATTGATACGTATTAAAGTTGCTCTTGTTAGTCTGTTTCAGGACATATGACATAATCTTTTTAGACAAAAGTGGTTTTGTAAACATACTTTCAGTAGTGAAGGGTCTTTAGGACAAGTTTTCATTAAAGACAAAAGGGACAGGGTTCAAACTGTGTTTTGCCCAAAAAGAAAACTAAGTACATGTTGGAATTTTCACTAACAATTGTTTAGAAATTACTTTCTTCGTGTCTAATTTTATTTTCAGGCAAGTTGTTTTGGTACCAAGTGCATTATGACATGCATGTTCGTACGCACACTCGAGAACATTTATATTACTGCTCCCAGTGCAGTTACTCTTCCATCACCAAAAACTGCCTTAAGCGTCACGTCATTCAGAAACACAGTAATATTTTGCTGAAATGTCCCACAGAACATTGTGACTACTCTACTCCAGATAAATACAAGCTCCAGGCACATCTTAAAGTTCACACAGAGCTGGTAAGTAACAAGCAAAACAGTATGTTTGTCTAAATTCAGTGTCATCATCATAATGTTTGGAATTGTGTGGCAATATTTGAAGACATAGGTAAGAGTTCTTACCTGAGCGCTCTCTGCATACTTCTGTAGCAGGAATGCATGAGTTACAGCAACTAGATATTTAGTCCCTCTCATAGTAGTTTCCAGTAGAGTATGTCTCTGTCCATTTTCTCCCTTCGGTTTTCCCAGTATTCTCAGATTCTTTGGATCCTGAGAGAGTAAAATGAGGTCTGGTACTATTGTTACTTTACTTCATTCCTTGGAATTCAATTCCCTTCCTTCATAAATAGATGATTGTGAAAAAATGGAAATATGTTCCTCTCTTAATTACTATAGACAGAAGAAGTTTAAGTTGTTGAAAAGAATTTTTTTTTTCCAAATAGCTCCAACTAGTTGCAGCCAATCTCTTTGAACATCTATCATTTTCTGTTGTGGTTACAAAGATGAAGAGATCATGTTTTAAAGGCTCCTATCTTACTCAGTAAGCCTTCCAGCTCTGAATTCCATTGTGTGAAAAACAGGTCTGGTCTACTTCTCCAACGTGCCCTGTTACATGTTTTCTTTGCGACTATGCAGGGGGCTGCATGCCTGACTGGAAGCCCTCTTTGTGCAAGACACTGCTCTGTGATCTTGCTCTGATCCAACATTATCACGTGAATAATCTTTGGAGGAAAAATGTTTTCTACATCAACCCCCACTTGCATTTGTTTCAAAAGTATGTTTTAAAAAATATATTACGGTATTCGAATAAAAAATATTTTAAAACTAAGGAATGAGATTTTATTCTTCATTGTTGATTAAGATGCTTTTTTAGAAGTGAAACTATTTACATGCTTTTCTTGGAAGATTAAGAAAAAACAATTATTTTGTTTACGTTAGTGTTGCCTTCTTTTCCTACCACGTGGCAGGATCCTTTCTGCTTGCAAGGTATAGTTGATCTGGGACATTCTAGACTTGTGTATACCCAGAGAGGTTATAATGTGCATACACTCACATAGTGTATGAACACAGGTAGGTTCCTTCCCGTTCCAAACTGACCTCTAGAAAAGGATGTTTGGTAAGTGTCTGCTCTCCCGGAATAATGAATTTAGTCCACTTTTGACTGTAGTCTTGCCTGAAGGCCATACGGAGTGCTTAGGTGGAACATATGACTTCATACAATTTTATATGAAGATACTGGTATTGAATAAAGTACAGTTTAGGGTTTCATAAAATGTTTGACAAGCATGCTATTTGTAATTAAACTTTCTTGACTGATAATGCCAGAAAATTGGTGTGAACTACAGCCTTGCAATTTGGGGTTTTAATAATTTATGCAGTAAAATATTTCCAAAAGGTGATTTACCCTTCTCCTGAATTTATTTTTATTCTTATTCCAGCAGAGGAGAAAATACCAGTTGTTCAATTGCAACACTCACTCTTCTATCCTTTAAGAACAAGGAAATACTCACACAGATGGGCCTTTCTTCCTTCTTTCTACAACATTATGGTTTTCGCTGGCATTGTCTTGTAAATAAATCTTACGCACCCTTGATAGAATGCACCACATATGACACATTCCTCCTAATCACATGAGAAAGCAACATCACAACTCACTTAGTCCTGTGATAAATATTGTTGTTACACTTCCTTTTACTAGAGAAATGTGATGCTTGAATTAAGGATTTATGTTAATTTTTCCCCAGATGTGGACAGTTTCTGCATAGGTACTTAAACAAGCTGTTACCATACAGTGCCTAGTGGTTTCAGGTCATCTTCTGCAGTCAGCAGGTGGGCTCTTGGCCGATATTTCCAACAGCTGAAGTTACCTTAAAGGTGTTTGTAACTGAACAGAACACTTTACCTCCTACTCTTGTTAAGTACTAGTCTTCTGTAACTGCAGGACAGCTTTAAAAAAACAAAACAGATGACACAAAAGGGAACATTTTTTCCCCCAATTCTGTAGTATTTTAAACAGAATCTGAATTTGTTATGAAATGTGCAGAAAGTTCACATAATAGATATTCTTTAAGGCTGCTTTTGAATTTATTATGTTTATGATGTCCTGATGGCAAAAATGTGTGTAAATGATATCTGAGACTACTTAAGAAAAAAGAGCCTGAAATTAGATATCCTTACGTAAGTACCTGTTTTTCAAGTGTGATGAATGTCCAACAGCTCCCACCAGGAGGATCATTTTCATGATACTAAATAGAACCGAGAAAATGCATTTCATAATTAAAAACAGTGTGACAGTGAGATCTTTCAGAAGTATGCTTCTGATGCTTACTGTCAAATATATCTGAGTATATAAATGGATTGAAAAATTCATGTATTAGAATTCACTTAGTAACTAAACTTGGCAGTTCTCATATTGGCCTTTGTGCCCACTGCTTGGTGTATTTACTTAATGCATACCTCACTGAACAGGACCACTCATTCCAAAATACAGTATTTTAACAAACTATGCACAGTTAAATGTAGAAAGCTACTTTAATGTTAATTTTAGTTTGCAAAATCAATTCTTAATAAATATTAAAATTAAAGCTTCCCTGGAGATAGAAGATATCAAAATCTCAGTTCAGTTTCTTGTATGAATGCCTATCTTCTGTTACCTTGTTGCTGGCTGCTTTTCAACTGGATCCCTGTCTTATTTGGTGAACAGGATAAATGATGTTTATTAAAAAGCAGCTTACTGTTCATCCCTGTCACTCAGTATATAGCCACCCATTTTATTCTCTATGCACCATCCAAGTCTTGCACTGAATTTGGGATTGTTTATTCCCTGGGGGATGATGATGGGGACTGTGTATGTGCTGCCTGTTGCCTCAGTATTGGCTACACCTCATTGTTACGGGGAAGATTTTTACTTTTGAAGTCTGGGAATTGAGACTCAACTTCATTTAAAACCAAAATTTTGCATATATTCTCTGATTTGCAGTACCTGTCTGTTATCTCTAAGGCTTGTGTAGTGGTTTTTGACAATTCTTGGCATTTATGGAACTCTTTAGAAGTTCAAACCATGACATGTGTGATGAATCCCTTCAATGTCATAGTACCTAGGAAAGGGATGGGCAGTTTATGATGACTTTAGAATAATTTACAGTTATGAATGAGCTAGTGGTAATAGTAGGGACATGCTGATGTAGGTACCAGAGTTTGTTTACAACCTCCAGTGGGTTTTGCAATACTCGGTATGCTGAGCAGATAAACATCACAGAGAGGTTTGTCTCTCAAATTATTTTAAATCTATATATGTAATTGATACTGCAAGGTAAGCACCTCTATAAAACTGGAGTTCAGACCCAGAACCACCACTTGCTCTTACATCTGCTTTCACGTACATTTTGGGATGTAAATGATTCTTGTCTTTGGAAGGATGCTTAGAAATTTCATTATGCTGCTGACCTTTTGTGTAATAGCGTAGTTAGAGCTTTCTGTAGGAAGTGAGATACTTGAGCTCTGATTGCTTATTTCCCCTTCCTGAGGAGTGCTCATTTTCAGACCGTCACTGGGCTGGCTGTGATACCTTTGCCTCTGGAGCAGTGCCAGTATGTAGTCAAGAATGCAAGGTACTGGAAAGGGAGGGAATTAACCAAAAAATCTATGATCTGATGATCGGGCACTCAGTTGGAAAATGGCTTTTGCTCTTGGTCCTTGCTTCCATAATGAATGTCAGCTACCCATTCATTTTTACTAGTGGTTATTTCACGAAAAAATGCTTAAGCAGTACTGTATGCAGGTGCTTGTCATTTTGTGAGCTGTTTGGTCTCAGGTCAGAAACTGGTAGCGTCCAGGACCCTTATTCTCCTGTTACCTCCAAATTTCTCTTCCACAGTGCAGGGGTCTGTCTCTTTTTGATCCAGTAATCTTCCTTCCACGCTCTTCAAGAAGTTTTCTGTCCCCCTGAAATAACTAGTGAAATATCTGTTTTATAGCTTCAGCTCGCCTTTTACAGTGATCTCTTGGTAGTTTGGTAGGTGCACATCTCCCACCAGGTAATATATTATCTGGTTATCTGCCTAGTTGTCAGGACTAACTAGACTTCACTCCATCTGTTGGTTTGATAATCCATTCATATGTTAATCTGGTCAGTGCAGAGGTGACTAGATGACCCACTCATTTGATTGAGCATCCAGTCTGTTGTGTCATCAGGTGCTTCTGGAAATAACAACCTCTTCAATTTATATAATAAGCAGCAAAGATTATTTTAACTTGGGTAATTTACCAATTAATGGAGAAAAGTCCTACATTTTTATGCGGAGTTAGATGTGTTTGTAAAAACATTAAAATTACAATTACACTAAAATTGCATATAGGAAGAAATTGCATCAAAACTCTCCAGTTCAACTTGTTTGATGGTGCTAAATCTTTTATAACATCAGTGACACTGATAAAAGCCAGAGTAGTCTGTAAGTTTTTAAATCAAAGTAGTAGAATAATACTTTATTGGTAATACACAAAATGCTGAATATTTATGAAGTAGTTCGAAATAAGTAACGGCATCTGTCATTGTTAAGTTTTCTGCTCAATTTCAGGCCATTAAGTAGTAGTATAAATACACGTACTGGTGGATGTCTTCAGAATAATGAGATCTCATCCTTAGGTTTCAGAAGAGTGGACTTGTGAAGAAACTGAAAAAACCCTGAATATTACTGCTTATATCAAATATGTTTTCTTCTGTTATGTGACTTGATCTTTCAACTCTTGATTCTCCAAAGAGTCAGTCAGAAGATAATGCTTACATTTATTGTGCATATTCTCATGTGCTGTAACTTGGAACCCTTCATTTATGAGGATTAATGATGTGCTTAGAATACTTTCATATTTCTCCTTCACTTACTTCACTATAAATATCTTCATTTTGTCCTTAAAAACTGAACCTTCAATTATAACTTTGTTGAGAACCATGTATTACTGAATGACTATAGTGATTACACCAGTAGACTGATAATGCAATCTCTTTCTTTCTTGCTTGCTTGCTTGCTTGCTTAAGGATAAAAAGAGTTATTCCTGTCCTGTGTGTGAGAAGTCATTTTCTGAAGATCGACTTATAAAATCTCACATCAAGACAAATCACCCTGGTAAGAAAAAATCAAGGAAAATGTCTCAGTCTATTGCAATAAATGGATAAAGGTTTAAAGTGAGCAGTGTAATGTGATTACATTCCAAAGAAAGAGAAGAGTCTATGTCTAATTTAACTGGTTTAGAGTAAGAATTGTATTGGGTTTGCAGATGTTAAAATTTAGAGTGAAAGAAGTTATTGTTCCAGCTTGTGTGTTGTGGAGTTTATCAGGTAATTGTGCTAAGAAATCTGTCTTCATCTGGCAAAGAACTCATTTCCAAAAGAGGACCTAGGTGAATTCAAATTAACCATTGGGAAGTTTGGAATATAGACATATAGACATCCTGTAACAACCTATGAGACATAAATTTCCCATTGGCCATACATAAACTGACAGAAATGTGTTTATTGCACATTATTTTGTCTGTAGGTAATTGACGTGAATGCAGAGGTCCCTGAGCTTACTCTACGCGTGCTCAGTTACTGTGTGGCTGGGCTTTACCTCCAGGGCCAACTGAATTCTGCAGCAGGGCTCTTACTAGAACCAGCTGTGATGTAGTATGGCCAGTATTAAGCTGGAGCTGACCAGCCTGGCTGGATCCAAGCTAACCACTGCAGTCCATTCAAACTCTGTTTATACCATGCATTCTAGGGCCTTGATATATCAGTGCAAGCACACCATAAAATGAATGCGGTAAGTCAATGTGCTGTGCCTAAGTAAACAATCCTTTCTCAGATCTTGGGAATTCAGTGACAAAGTGCTCAAGTGACTGGTGCAGGGACTGACTTAAATCTGATTGATGTGAACTCAGCAGAGACGCATTGGTGTGTCTGTACTTTCCTCCTCAGTATCTGTGTTATGTTGGATAGAAAGGCCCACTGCTACTATGGATGAAGGAGAATTGACTGCATTGGCCAATATAATTTAATTAACTCATTTACAGTGTTACTTATCACCTGACATAATTTGATATTAAGAAAGAAAATACTGGCCATGCTTAAACTGAGTTTGGGGAAGAAAAAATCCAATTAAAATTATGTAACTTTTCTTGTCTTTGTCAGAAATAAAACGTAATAGGTAAAGCAGTAGTTTCTTATCTTCCTACTGCCACTAGATAGTGCTAGACCCGTGTTTTAAACAATTGCCTTCACTTGAATTTCAGACTAACTCACACTTTAGCTCTTTAGTTACCAAACCTCTTTATTTGCAGACCACTCCACAACAGTGTGGTTGGAGGGCTTGTCATACATCAGGGGACATGTCTGATGCAGCAAATTGAGATGAGGAAAGGCTTCTGTGCTATACTGTAGTCAGGAGGTATGTCACCCAGTAAGCATAGAAATTGAATCTCAAGAGCTGTGCCTATAAAGCCTTTGTGCTGTCTGAGCCAGGGAGTATAGGAGGCCTCCCTAAATAATGTGATCTGTGAACTAGCAGTACATGATGTACTGTGCCTTTACAGGTTGCCGTTGGTCTGCACTGGTCCATTGACTGCTGAATTATTAGTGTATGCTGTGTCTGGGATCCAGAAACACCAGTTAACTGTGGAGCCCTGACGTGCTAAACTCATGCATTTAAAATACTTTTTAACAATTCATTTGGTATCTGTATCCCTCTAAAAGTATAGTGTAAATTTGTTGATCCAGGAAAGTGGTTCTTTTAAACTCTGGGTTATAATAGAGGTAAGGTTAAAAAAGAAAATCTGCACAGCCTATTATTTTGTGTCTTCATTTTTAATTCATATATCACAGGCAAATAGAACTTAGAAGCAAAATACCAGATTTATTAGATATATCTCCATGGTACTAAAGAAATACTACACATAAGATATGCCTATGCAGTAGTTATGCAACAACACTGTTTAAATACACGGGGGAGAATTAATGCACAAATCTTTTTCCTCTGCATGCTGTCCTTGTAATCAGGAGGAAATCCTTTATTCGTACAACATACTTAATTACAAGCCAAATAAATATGAGGGGTCTGATGGTATAAGCTATCAAGTATTGCAGTGGAATGAGTGCAATTGTTTTTAAAAATGTAAATGGAAAAGAATAAAGATGAAAGGAAAAATGGATCCTGTTAAAAGGAATTGAATTCTAAAACGACATATCAAAAATTAATTTAAATTGAAACCCTTTCATATTTATCATTAAAAGGCTATTTCTGGAGCTCCCCTCTCCTTCCTTTCTTAATATCATTCAGCATGACCCCTCTCTTGTCTCTTCTATTTCATCAAGTAGAAAGTATGAAATAAAACAGTACTCTTTCCTCTTTTAGGTTTGCAGAGAATAGGAGTTGAATTCTGGTCCCGTGAAGGCAGTGGGACAAAAATCTCTGTAGACTTTGGTAGAGCAGTATTTCAAACAAAGAGATAAGAGAGCTTGGCTTTATTGCCAAATGATTTGGGTTCTCAGCAGTGAAGGAGGAGTCTTGGATACTGGTCCTAGCTCTCAGAATTATCTACCTTTTCATCCACTGTCTGATTTTAATATGATATTTGTTAATATTCAACAATATTGACATGAGAGGCATCAGCTTTCATAGATCCCTACTGAGCAGACATACTAGCATGCGGTCATGAGTGAAGGATCTAAGCCATAGAAGGCAGATGAGAGTTCAGACTTGTGTCTGTATTTTTCTTTTTTGGGTACTTTAGAACATATCTCTGCTCAGTTCATGGGCTCCTATATCTCCCTTTTGAGGTTGTTTTCCTTGTGCATATGAGTTCAGGCAGGATTTTTGATTGCATTCTGGGACCAATCATCAGGAGACTAGGTATGACAGTTCATATTTGGTAAATATCTAAGTTTAGACTGTAACTTTCAAATTTTGTAAGATTTTTGGCATAATAAGTAATCAGCTTTCATGTCTTAATGTTTAGATTGCATGAGTGCTGTACTTTTATTGAGTCATGATATTTAGCATTTTATTTATCTGAAATTCATTGAGTAACTGGATTTATTTTTTAAAAGCATTTGGATGTTTTCATTTTGTGTGTTTGGGACATTTTAATTTAAACTTCATTATTTTGAGCTTTTTCACTGTGACAACCAAAACATTAGATTGTATGAAGGAAGAACTTAGAGAGCTGAGTGTGTTTAGCCTGAATGAGCGAAGGCTGGGAGAGGAATCTTAGTTGCTGTCTTCAGCTATCCAATAGGAGATTAAAAAGAAGACAGAGCCAGTATCTTCTTGGAACAGTGAAGGGACATGAGTTGAAGCAAGGAAATTCTGATTAGAAATTGGGAAAATAATTTTTACTGTAAAGATGGTCAAACACTGGAATGGGCCAAGAGGGGCTGTAGAATTTCCATCCTTGGATATATTCAGAACAGGACTGGATATGACCATGAGCAACTTGATGTAACTTCGAAGTTGGAACTCCAAAGTTGGCCCTGCTTGGAGCAGGTGACCTTAGAGGTCCCTTCCAATAGCATTTAATCTGTGAGTGTGTTTTTTCCTTTAAAGTTTCTGATTATCAGGCATTCTGATCATTATAGCTGTGGCTGAAGTGATTGTCTTCAGATCCTTCACATCTGGAAATCTGGGGTGAAATCGTGAATAAAGTCTTTTGAAAATATTGAAGAAAAAAGTGCCAAATTAGCTTATTGGGAAAGTTCATAGTTGGAACATGATTTCTAAGCCAGTGACACACCCAAGACTTTTTTATATTTAAAATATTTTTTTTTTAACCAGGCAGTGGGGACACTGAGTACACAGATCAGGAGAGAAAGGACAGAACATCCTAGAAGCCCTAAAGGAAGAAAGGTCCTTATGTTCTTTGCTCAGGTCTTATCTGAGTGGCAGTAGGGGAAGTAGAGCTTTTAAAAAGTTGGAGTGAATCAGGATCTAGCTCTTCAATATTACTTATAGAACAAATTCCCTCATGTCCTTCTGGTTTTTATTACCTTTTACATTTCTCTCAGAGGTTTCAATGACTACTATTTCTGAGATTCTTGGCAGAAGAGTTCAGCTGAAAGGACTTATTGGAAAACGAGCTGTGAAATGTCCCTACTGTGATTTTTATTTTATGAAGAACGGATCAGACCTTCAACGTCATATTTGGGCTCATGAAGGTAAAACTCTGGTTTTAAGCTTTTGGGCATATAATCAGTCTCATTCCACACAAGCTTTGCTGACATAAAAAGGAATTCAAATTTATTGCTATACCTGAATCAAAAGCTTAAAGCTACAGTAGAGGTTAAATAATTAGTTTAATAGATTCCGGATCACATATGGAACTGCACGCTCATAAAATGAATAGACAGCTTAAATGTTTTATAAAATTAATAAGTTTCTGATTCAATTTTTTCCAAAACTCATTCATAAACATCTATAAAGTATTCTATAATAAATGTGAGTAAGGAGAAGTGAACTAAATACATGCTCAGTCTCTTAAAACAAGTAATTTTCTGCATCTTCTCATGAATAACTGCTGCTCCTTTCACATTTGTCCAAAAATACTTGGTCTGGAAATCTATTAGTAAAACAATTGAAATCCAGTTGCTTTGATGTATACATATAAATTCTGTGTGTATTTTAATTAAATCACACTGAGCATGGCAGCTAGCTGACACGGACATAAACAGTGATGAAAAACCCATAAGATAATGCTGATCATATCTATGACTTTTTAGGGAGAAATACCAGTGATATGGCAACACACAGGTTAAAAATCCCTTGAACTTAAAATCTATGCCCAGTAAAATCTTGTGTCTACCCAGTCTGTCTATTTTTATAACAGGTGGAAGACCACTCGTATGCTCTTTAGTCAGTTAATAATCTATGGAACAGATTGCCTATGGCATTTGAGCATTATTTTGGATTCTTTAGCCATCCCTCTGCATGAAGGGGATAATGGGATATGGTACTCTCAAACTGATACTTTGGTTCCAAAGTGTTTGTTCCCATGCAGATAGTTCAGACATTTATACTAGTACTGCGTATTTGTTTGAATGCTTTAACTATGAGCTTACCTGCCTGTGTACTATAGTAGTGGTCCTCTCCAGTAGCCTTTACTCCATTAAGGAGTTTAGGTAATGCAAAATTGTAGGCTTAGAGCAATTACTTGTGTATTCCATAGATACAGTTTGTTTATTCTGCCAAGAAAGCTTGGAACCCATCTCATCTAACTAGCAGAAGAAAGAGGTGAATAGAAATTTATTCCCAAATCAAAGTGTGCAATCAAGTCTGCTTAAAGTAGGCTATAATTCCTCATGCTTGTAAATCTAGTTTTAAGGTCATGAATATCAATCTAAACCTGCCAGAGCCTCATGAAACTGTTGAACTACTCTGCCAGTTCAGATTTATTCAACTTTTCTTTGAAGGATTTACTTTGTTCTTGTAGACCTTCTGCTAGATGACATACTGTGCGTCTCTCTATTACATGCTTTGGACTGTTTGAGAGAGGTGAAATTGTAAGTGCTTGCATCTTACCGAGGGGGGGGGGGAAAGCTACTACTGCGTGAGCCATTAGCAAATCTCATACTAACAATAAAACACAGCTTTGCACATTTAACTTCCGCTTACATATTAAGTACCTAATGAACCAGTCCTCCTTAAAACAGGTTTCTTCATTCTTTATTGTAGTAAATAGAGACTGATAGTTATCTGAAGACTTTTAGAGGGAGATTTGGTATGTACCAGCTAGACATCAACTTAGGCAGTCTGGATTCTACTTTTAAATGAAGGATGGACACACCAAGACCAAAATATTAGTATTTGCTTTGTTAAACTCAGTACCGGGCTTCAATAGGGAAGTATTTAATTCTAAAAGAACCCCTCCTTTCTCTTAGTAAGTTAAATGATGCTGTCAAGAGCTCGGTATCATTTACACAGAAGCTACAGATGAAATTTCTTAAATGTAGATTTCCAAATTTTAAAATGTTGACCTTGTTGTCCATGTTGCTCACATGATCTTAAATTTCTTTCAAGCAAATGTCCACTCTCTCATCAAAAGGTACAGCTTGTTTGTTTCAGAGTATATTTTTTTATTTTTAGGTGTCAAACCCTTCAAATGTTCTCTCTGTGAGTATGCCACCCGCAGCAAGAGTAACCTGAAAGCCCATATGAATCGTCACAGCACTGAGAAAATGCACCTTTGTGATATGTGTGGGAAAAAGTTCAAATCAAAAGGCACTTTGAAGAGCCATAAACTCCTCCATACTGCTGATGGTAAGTGCATGTTTATTAAATCCAAGTTTATTTTAGGGCAGTAAATACTGGCTGTACAGTCCGTGAAAGACACAGACCTGTTGGAGCGGGTCCAGAAGAGGGCCACGAAAATGATCAGGGGGATGGAACACCTCTCCTGTGAAGAAAGGCTGAGAGAGCTGGGGTTGTTCAGCCTGGAGAAGAGAAGGCTTCGGGGAGACCTTATTGCAGCCTATCAGTACTTCAAGGGGGTTACTAAAAAAGATGGTAGCAGACTTTTTAGCAGGACCTGTTGTGACACGACAAGGGGGAATGAAGCACTGGAAGAGGTTGCCCAGAGAGGTGGTGGATGCCCCATCCCTGGAAACATTCCAGGTCAGGCTGGAGGGGGCTCTGAGCAACGTGATCTGGTTGAAGATGTCCCTGCCCACGGCAGGGGGGTTGAACTAGATGGCCTTTAGAGGTCCCTTCCAACCCAAACTATTCTATGATTCTATACTATAGGGCTTTATTAACAAGCATTTTTCAGTTGAACACTGAGTGCTACTTACAAATTTTGTTTATTCCCAGGAGACATTGTTTGTGAAATAATTCAAAACTTTGCAAAATTAATTTCTGTGAAAGACAGCTGTCTCTGGAATACTTGATTTTTCTGAAATTTTGTGTTGGCTTTATATCCCTACAGAGAATTGTTGATCTCAATAGAAATTTGAAAATACAAATAGTTCCATGATTAAGTCTCTTACTGCTTTCTTCTGTGAGAATATTGTTAGGAGTTGCTGAATCCCGTAGCCCAATAGAGGCAAGGCTACTGCAGCTCTGTGTCCCCAGGTCTAGTCAGCCAGTGGCGAGCCTGAGCCTGTATTCTCTATAGGCACACATGCAGCACATGCATTTGCTCCGTAATTTTAATATTTCTGTGATGATAACAGAAAAAAGTGAGATACAAATTGAGAAAAATACCATCTTTTATATCAAAATTTGGGACACAACAATACTTTATTCCTCTGTGATTATCAAATTGAAGTAAATAATTTAGCAGGATAAGTTGTACAGACCTTCATTATGACTTAGTACCGTGATCTTTGTTACTCATGCAACCTTGTGAAACCTCATTCTACTCTGTATTGACCATTTCATTTAAAGTCTTTTAAAAAAAATTTTGCATATTCATTAGCATTGTCCTTTCACAGAAAGCACACAATGCTCTGTTACATCTTTAGAATATATGTGAAGTTTTTGTATCAGAGATATTTATTTATTTATTATGTTTATGTAAAGAGGTGATCCCTTTTACATTCGCATGATACATATTACAGGAAGCATATAGTTACTACAGTATTGCCAAAGGTGCTGTAGTATTACCATGAGTTAGTAAATCACTCGTTACTCAAAAAGTACTTGCCAATATTTTGAAATAACTTGGTCAGTAACAAGCAGGTGTTGCACATACGTCTAAACTTCATATACAAGAATCAAGGTTTTACTTGCCAAATGCAATCCTCAGCTGATTCCTGGCTGGGAGAAGGAGGCAGGTTGTATTTGAATTAAAAGGAAATTTGGAGCACGATCAGACTATAAAGAAAAAGAAGGTCTCTTTGTATGGTGCTGTAAAAAAATCTCTGCATGGGGTTTCATTTCAAAACCTTTCTGTTTTGTTTTCACCATCTGGCATGTCCAAATAGTGAAATTCAGCAATGAAAGTTGAATTTGTTTTTACCTGTGAGTTAGTTCTATTTCTTGAACAAAATATGTGTTTGTAAGTAATCATTGCAATTCAGCTGAGGCTGCTTTGGAATTTGGAACGGTTAAGAATAGCACTATAGTCATGCAGGAGCTAGCCTTGTCTGGATTTGGTTTAAAGGTGTGAAGTTAGTTTTAAACATTTAATTGCATGCAAGGAACTGTATTCTCTTGTCATTTTCTGCTAGGTCAGGCTGAAACCTTGACTCTAGAGGCAGTGTTATTACCAGGAGCCTTTTTTATCTGGCTTCAGACTGTCATCATCTTCTGCAATAACTGAGGTGACTGCATGTTCCTTTTTGATGCACCTCCCTTTTTGACTGATACAAATAGATCAAAGACTTAACGCTCTTTTGCCTTGCTTTTTACACTTCCAAAAGTGTTCCAGGAAATTCCCTGTACCTTTGGAAAATGCATTTTGCCATTGGCTCCAGTGGAAACAGAATCTCACTGTCTGTGGAGTCTTAAGTAATTTTCCTCACTAAGTCCACCCCAGTAAACTTTTCATGCATTTCAAACACTTGTGAAAAATAAGATAACATTTGTCACCAGGAATGTAGTGTATGATTTGTCAAGGGACTTTCAGCCTCTTGAATGCTGACAGTTTCTCTTTGCCCAGTGTCCCTTTCTATAGTGACAGCACTTCAAAAGTTCTTACTAGTGCACATCTAGTGTTCTTCAGCTATTTCACAAATAAATGAATTTGAAAGACGTTTCGCTGTTTATGAGTCTTGACTTACGAATCCAGGCAATTTTTGTTCAAATATCAGCCCTGCAAGGTCAGTTTAATCAGTGGAATATAAAGTAGTTTTCTGTCTGCTTTATTCTTCTCCAGGAGACATCTTCTCAACAGTGGCATGATAGAAAACAATTCCATAGTCCAGGCTTATTACTGTTTGTGATAAGCAATAAAGCAGAAAACCTGGTTTTCGTTATTTTAATTAGACATCAGAAGTTGTCTTAAGGTTTTTCTTAGCTGTGTTTTATGGAAACTTTCACACTCAGTATAAAATGCTCATTAACTTTTTTTAGCAAGATCCAGAATCTAAAGAAACCTGATCTCTTCAGGATAATACAGAATATTCTGTATTGTACTTCTCCATCCTTCCTTTTGGTTCTTTTGCTTTTGGAGTAGTTTTTAGCACATACTTATTCTACATCAGTCAAATACAGTTTGCCAGCCCTGGGCATTTAATACAGGAATGAAGTCTTTCTGTATTTAATACACCTTGTAATTTGGCTGGAGGTAGCAGGACTGATATCTTAAAGACAAAATATGGGGAAAGGGAGTATGAAACCCAGAGAATAAAAGGAAGGAAATTGTGTTATTTTAAAACATAAGGAAAAAAAAGATTTGGAAGAGAGAATGCTTTGAAGGGAAATTGATAGAAACCTACAGAATGGTAATATGTTTGGGAGTTTCACTCTCTGCAAAGCTTCAAACAGCAACAGATGTTTCTCAAACATGTCAGAGAGAATTCATTCCTGTTAGAGAATCCTAACAATATAACATGAGAAAATCTGACCATCTTGCCTTAAGAAGGACTAATGATTTCAGGGCCAAAAGCAGACTCTTACGATCAAAAATCTGATCTCTTGCAGAGTACAGGCCATAACCAATCTAATAATTTTGCATCACATTTCTGCTGGATTGTAGTATATCTTTTCAGTAAGGGCTAAGCAGACTTGATTTAAAGACTTAATATGACAGGACATCCAACTGATTTCTAAGTAAATTGTCATAGTCATTAATCATGCCCTCTGTTAAAAATACTGACTTTATTTTAGACTGAATGTTCTGAGCATCAGCTTTCATTAGTTGAAATGCCAGTTCTTGTTCTTCAATTTTATTGTTGCTATTTCAGGTTGGAGGGTTAGTACCTTCAGTATGGATGTCTGACTAGAAAGCTCATAGGCATGTAAAGAAATTCCAAGTATAATGTCTTGTCTGTGGAATTTAAAGTAATACCTTTCTTTGGATGATACTTCTGAACTGAAGTAACTTTTTTTTCCCACAAAGCAGTATATATAAATTGCATTGACTCTACTTAATTGCATTATGTTGTGTAGAAGACCTGCTTACAATGCAGACTTTCAGTCTGCCAAGTACCTGGGAGACAGAGACTGTCTCAAATCTTTCAATGACTTTTTAGGTCGGTATCTGAAGTAGCAATGTTTATGCAAGTATGCACCCATTGTCTTTACCCCTCCTCTGGTCCACTCTATGATTTTTGAAACAATTGGTGCAGAAGAGTAGAAGTCCAACAGTTACTTTAACTCCATACATTTTGAGAAAATTTGTGCCCAAATAAAATGAAGAAATATAAATCAGCACTCTCCAAGGAACCTACCCATTATCCCTAGTGTTTGGTAGCCACCAGTGTGTAAGTCACCGCATATAAAGCATGAACTAGTCCCAGTATGTGTTTTCTCTTGCCTTGTGTGACTGTATGTGAGACTTAGGGTTACTGCAGAGATTTAGATGAGAAAGGACAAAATGTCATGATGAACAAGGCAAGCAGGCATCATTCAATCCGATGTTGATGGAGCAACTTGCGCCCGTTGATTTAAAATTGTGTAAGCAAAAGTGAAAGGTCAAAACACAAAACCTCTATATTATTTGCCATTCCGATCTTATTTTTGTCCATAGCACATTTTATTTCTCCCTGTATCCAGGGTTAAGCCAGTGTAGAAAACCCTTTTATGATAGTTTGAGTCATTATTGGAAGAGTAGTGCTAAACACATAACCAAATCTTGTGGTAAAAATAATAGGTCATGTCATACCCTACTAGAAAGACATCAAGAAAACTTATAGTGGAAAAACCAAGAAGTTTTAAACGTATTTGAATCATAACTATTCAGTGCTTGGGACAGAAGTCGGTAAAAACACGTGAACATGACTAAACATCTGTGTTTAAAGGATTTCCAAATTTGCTTTACAAATAGCAAAATAACTGTGCCTGCAGTTGTAAATAATTTATTTTCGTCTTCCACTTTGGCTGCACTATAATGATTCTTTTTCTTCTTTCCCAAGTGACTATCCCAGGAGCAACTAGACTATTTAATGCTTAAAATTTAAAGATGGCACTTGAGCCTTTTTTCTTCCTTACTCTGCTCTTAACTCTATTTAACCAAAATTTTGCAGAGCAAGTGCCGTACTTCTAGTATTGTTCATTGTTCATTCTTAGCATTTTGGAAATCATCTTTATGAGGAAATATAATCAGTAGTTTTCTGAACTTAAATAGAAAAATGTTATTCCATTTCCTATTCTCATTTCAGGAAAGCAGTTTAAATGTACAGTGTGTGACTATACAGCTGCCCAAAAACCACAGCTCCTACGTCATATGGAACAACATGTCTCTTTCAAGGTAAGAAAATATATAAATCATGCTTATTGATAAGTCATTTAGAAATACATGGAACTTCAGACAACAGTTTTAAAACTGGCACATTTTCCTGTTTGGTGACAATTACAGCATCTTAACATTTTAATATTTTGGGAATTTTGACTTTATATTCAGACTTTTGAGATGGGGTTATTTTGTTGATGGACAGTTTGTAATTAGTATCTTTACTTGACAAAAATACGTGTATGTTGCAATATGAAACAAACTGTTGGTTTTTTTGACTGTCCGTCCTTGAGAGTCCTAATCTAATATGTACCTTAAAATGTGCTAGGGAAGTAGGAGAGTAAATCCCATACATCACTGTTCATTGCCCACCTTAATTTTCTCTGAAGGTTTGCCAGTCTAATGTACTATAGATGAGTTCATATACTTGAAGAAAATTGAAGAGAATTAATTTTAAAACACCCCGTTTAGCTGAAACGTGTCTTGGAAAGAGTTTTGAAGATTGTTAATGTTTCTATGAAGTTTAGTTTATAGTGATATGTGATATGGTTTATTGTAATAAACTGTAGTATGATTTTATTTCTAAATTTCACATTGGTTCTCAGCATGATAGGTCTTGATGTAATGATTGTTAAATGTTATATTGAGGAAGTAGAAATGATACTAGTTTCTTTTCCAGAAAAATCCAGTATTTTGTATGTATGAAAACGTTCATTTTAATGTAACACTTTATCTTGTCAATGAGCATATTTCTTACTGAAAACATCATACTATTTTCATGTGCAACATCTTTCATTATCTAACAAATCATTTTGCTTCGCTAAAGAGTATGCTTCAGCCATTCTTAATAAGTACCAATGCTACGTACCTCCATAAAGCAGAAAGGAAGACAGTCATTTGATTCATGGTTTAAATTTTGGAAGAGAAGACATACAAGAAAATGAAGCAAGTCATCTAAAGAGATGATACATTTTGAACAAATAATTTTTATTTCTTAAGTATGTAGTTTTGCTGTGGACTTATCTTTTTAAAAGGATTTTTTGTAAATGAAAATACATAATTTTCCTTTTCTAATGTCTAACGGGATGCATGTACTCATAATGCAGTTCTTGAAATATAGCTGGTTCTGACCTTGGGATCAGCTTTAGAACTGTTGACTCAGCACCTCTTTTCAGTCCTCTGTCAGCCTGCATGTAAGTGTGGCTATTCAATGCATTATCAAGAGAACTGCACAACACTGAAGTAGGTCAATCAGGAGTATTTGTCAAAAGGAGTTTGAAAACTGTTAGTAACGTGTTACCTCCTTCTGGGACAGTTGTTTGCATGCATACCAAACTTGGAGGAATGTCAGTAGTTATGTGACCCAATGATAATTTAATCCATCGTATTTCCAAGCTCCATGAATTTGCAATCCTGCTATTCGATAGCAGGTAACATACAGGACATGGAAGTATGTAGAGAGTGGTACAAGAACACAGCAGTCTGTCTGGATTATTTTCTTGAAAAAAAGACAGTTTCAGCAATAGAAAAGGAGAGTACCCCACTCTGAAAAATTGAATGGCTGAATGTTACAGTACCTTCTGAATTTTAAGGTTGAGGGAATCTGAACACCACTTTTCTTCCTTATTTTTGCTGTTTGGAGCCTGAAGGAAGGTCATGAGCAGCAAGCTTAGGGAAATGTTCTGGTCAGTGGACCCTGACTGCAGACATTTCCCTGCTTTAGATTCAGCTTCTTAATAAACATTTCTGTACCAACCATTTTCTGCTGACTAGCTTTAGGTGGGCCTGGTTGCTGTGCATGAAACATTTTGCATCCCATTCTGAGGTACTTGACTTTTCCCCGAGGACTTTGGTCAATGTGTGCATTCTTTTCCAGGACCCTAATGGTTGTGTCAAGCTTCCTGTAACTGTGACATATCTCAGTCAGAAGGTTATTCTCAAAGGCTAGCTTTAGGCACAAATGCTTGTTTTCCTAAACTTTTTTCTTTAGAAATGTCTTTCCCTGTCAGTTGAAGGGAGACCTATGTTCTTAAAAATTAATTAATTTAGTTCCCAAAACTTAGCTCACCAAACGGTCAGATGAATGCAAGTGCCAGTGAAAGGGAAGCAGTTGCAAGCATGTTGGAGAGAGAAGGAAAGGAAAGGGAAGAGATCAACCCTGTCAGGTACGGTTATCTGTTAAATTAGGTTGGCTGTACAATCATATTGTACCTTCAGTTACTTTAGCTCTCTTACTCCCCCTTTTCAGACCAAAGCTCACGGCAGCTGAGTCATTTCCTTGTAGTAGAAAGTCTCCACGTGGTCAGACCTGTGATCATCAATTATGAAAACACACAGTTTACTGAATTACGAAAAGTAGGTAATAATCTTATAATGTTGAGAATACTTGGTGTCTTGCACATAATAAAAAGTACCAAATCTTAGGTAACGTTTAGTTACAACTTCCATTTATATTGAATTTTGGAAGGTCTCCTTGGAAGGTGCCTAAACCAGAAATGAACATGGTTTCTCGGGATCAAACATTGCAGCTTAGACCTGTGTTCTAGCATTTTCCTTTTTGCTTCTAGCCTTTCCGTTGTGCACATTGCCACTATTCCTGCAACATATCTGGTTCCCTGAAGAGGCATTACAACAGAAAGCATCCTAATGAAGACTATGTAAATGTAGGTTCTGGGGAGCCTGCAGCAGAAGCCCTTATCCAACAAGGTACATCTCCACCATATAAGACTTGTTATTTTTTTTGCTGAAGCAAACTTGGTGTAAAGGTAAACTTTTGTGCGATATGTGTTCCTCAGTTTATGGGGTGTTATGTGATAAATCATTACTACTTCTTAGTAGTTCTGAAATGGCCACCATTTATACTTCATTCAGTGTCCTTTGTTCTTGGTTTCTAAGGGTGGATGAACGAAAGTTTTGATTTACCTTGCCTATGCTATTCATTGTTGCATACATTTATCTTTTTCACTTGTTTGTCTCCTTTTGTAAGTAAAGTGTCACTGTGTTGAAATGAATGATAAATATCTATCGTTCTACTGATAAATTTCTATGACAATTTTGCAAGGTTGAACTAAAGGTAAGGTTGAGCAAATGTAAGGAAAGAGACTGAAGAGTAAATGGCAGCAAGTTATTCCCCCACTAGAAAAATGGGGGAAAAAAGAGAGTACAGGTAAAACAGGTTACAAATTGTTATGCTCAGAATCTTGTTTATGGGCAAAGGAAGCACACCTTACCTGTGTAAGTAAAGCCAAGAATTTATTGTTAGTATAATGGAAATCTTAACGGTCTGGTTCAAGAATCACCATTAGTCTAGATCTAATTACTATTTTAAAAAATAATAAAATGTAGTTAGAGTACTTATATACAGAAGAAGTCTCAATAGTATTATTATTAAAATTAAAATGGTAACACACACTTCTTAGTTTCTATTCCTTTTTCTGGTGTTATGGTCACCCTTCCACTGTTTCTCTAAGTCCTGAGATGGGTGGTTTCCCTCTGGTGTTGGCTTTGTGATGGGGGTTTCAGTAAGTTGTCAGCATCCGGAGTTCTTCACTGGGAGGAGTATGATGCTCGTCTTGATGGCCAAAGAAGAGCAACGAAGCTGGTGAAGGGTCTAGAGCACAAGTCTTATGAGGAGCGGCTGAGGGAACTGGGGTTGTTTAGCCTGGAGAAAAGGAGGCTGAGGGGAGACCTTTCACTCTCTAACAACTACGTGAAAGGAGGTTGTAGTGAGGTGGGTGTCGGTCTCTTCTCCCAAGTAACTAGCGATAGGACGAGAGGAAATGGCCTCAAGTTGCGCCAGGGGAGGTTTAGATTGGA
>NW_008795922.1:360302-362660 GCF_000699145.1 Aptenodytes forsteri | reverse complement strand
GATCTTAAAGGTCTTTTCCAACCTAAACGATTCTGTGATTCTATGATCTTCCTCTGCCCTTCCAGTTGGGGCCATTGTTACATGTTTGCCTACACACATTTATGCTTTTCTTTTTCATTGGTGTGTAGCTGCAGATTAAATCCAAACTTACTGTTTATGGTGCTCTTCATGTATGTTAAATACTATTTTTGTTGTCCCTAAACTGAGTTTTATCCAGCTCTGGATTTGCGTATTTTTAACTGATTATTTCTGAGTTATTTATAGCTGTGGGTTCTTCAGTGCCAAGCTTGTGCCCTGCTTCTTATCACTCCATGCCTGCCCTCCTCTGTGCTGCATTCTGGGTTTCTACTTCTCAAGGCTGTCATACCAGGCCTGCATTTCTCTACATCACATTTCTGTGTTAAAGTCCTAAATATCTCATTCTGCCTAGAACAACTGCTTGTTACTGCTGTCTGTGTAAAACTTATAGTCGTACCACACAAAGATAAAGACAAATAAAACTAATTAGATATGGACATTTGGTCAATTAGAGAAACTGCTGTCACAGATAAACTAAGTAAAGGCAACAAGGATTTTGGGGAGGATCAAAAATTCAAGATTAAGTATAAGAGCTAATGGAATGCCAGGGGAAAGAGAAAATCAGATTGTAGTAGTTTTTACATTTATATATGGCATAAAAAGTTATATTCCTGGCTGTTGTTGTTTTTGTTTATAAATTTTGAACCAGCTGAAGTCCTATATCCTTCTGAAAAGATGGTCAATGCCACTATGGCTTTATTTCTGCTTGATACAGGTATCACAGATTGTAACTCATTCCTTGCAGTGTCTGGGTGCTAGCAGAGGAGACGTGTACAGGTTGTCTGACTTCCCATAAGTAGTTTTGCTATTGCATACTGGGCAGGTGAACCAAAGCAAAGAATTGACTACGCAGTCAGATACCTTTTTGGGTGTAAAGCTCCTTCAGTTCCTAGTGCCTGGTGTCGGGGGAAGTGGGGAAGAAGAGGAGAAAGCCAAACTAAATATTAAATTGAGTTGAAAATATTTTAATGCTTGGTAGAGTTGAGTTTCTTACTTTGTTTCTGATAATTTTAGAAAGTGTTTTCCCTATTTTTTTAATAGAAACTACCAGCCTTTTTATAATATCTTTTGGGATCTTCAAAATTTCTGGTTTCAGAAAAATTTCAAAATAATGCTGTTGTATTAGATAATGACTTAAATATAATTCTTCTAAGATGACATGATTTCTAAATAGTATTTCCAAATTATTCATCTAATGCAGAACACTTAACTATTGAAGACACTAATCCATGTTAATACTGAAATCATGACACACAGAAAGGCAAATTAAAGTCTGAGCCTCTCCCTTTAAACTTGCACTATACTGGAGAAATGTATAACTACATGAAGGAGTTTGAGCCTGTGTTATTTTTATATGACATTTCTTTGTTTTCTTTTTGTCAAAAAAACAGAAATAATTTAAAAAGTAGATCTTTGTCTATAAATTTCAGGGCAGGAATGTATAGTGGAATTTTATGATTATTTTCACAGACAGTGAAAGTTGTCAGGGAACCTGCAGTTGTTTTAAAGAGGTAATATTTACTTGCTCAGTACTCAAAGCCTCTCTTCTGTAGTCGTGCTGGTGAAGGAAGAACTGTGCACTATGGGGAGCTTTGTTTAACTTTCCAAATGTCTGAGCACTGCAAGGAATTATTTGTCCATAGCCACTCTTAAGAATAGGTACCTGAGATTGAATTCTGTTAATATGAAATTAAGGATCATATTTATAATGTTTTGAACAAATAAAATTAATCATATGCTAGTTAGGTTTTCCTTCCCCTTTGGGAGCCAGATAAATGCACTTCTGAAAATAATTATTTTTCAATTAAACAAAAAACCTGTAAAGTTGTTGAGAATGCCGGAGTAGTCTTATAATGAAGACCTTAGAGTGAGATGAGAGAGAACAGCCTTTAATTTTTTCTTCGGTGGACATGCTTTGTCCATCACATTGGTGCATTGGGCAATGATTAATGGGATGAAATTTAACAAGTCCAAGTGCTGGATTCTGCACCTGGGACGGAGTAACGCCAGACACAAGTATAAATTGGGAGAGGAGTGGCTGGAGAGCAGCCCTGCAGAAAGGGATCCGGGGGTGTTGGTCGACAGCAGGCTCAATAGGAGTCAGCAGTGTGCCCCGGCAGCCAAGAGGGCAAACCGCATCCTGGGGTGCATCAAACACAGCATAACCAGCCGGTCAAAAGAGGTGATTATCCCGCTGTATTCAGCGTTGGTGTGGCCTCACCTTGAGTACTGTGTGCAGTGCTGGGCCCCACAATTTAAGAAGGATGTGAAGGTCCTTGA
>NW_008795922.1:350356-360205 GCF_000699145.1 Aptenodytes forsteri | reverse complement strand
GCTGATCTCTTCTCCCTGGGATCCAGTGACAGGACACGTGGGAATGGTTCAGAGCTGCGCCAGGGGAGGTTTAGACTGGACATTAGGAGGCATTTCTTTACCAAGAGAGTGGTCAAACCCTGGAACAGGCTTCCTGGAGAGGTGGTCAATGCCCCAAGCCTGTCAGTGTTTAAGAGGCATTTGGACAATGCCCTTAACAACATGCTTTGACTTTTGGTCAGCCCTGAAGTGGTCTGGATGGACTGGATGATGCAACTGAAGTTGGACTGGATGATCGTTGTAGGTCCCCTCCAGCTCCAATATTCTACTCTACTCTTTCCATCTCTGACTTTGCACCCTTTGTTCTCTTCCCTTCCTTACACAGCATTTATATTTCCTGTGCTACCACTAGTGCTGTGCCTGCTTTCCACGTGTTCACCTGCTGTGTGGAGTTTTAGAGCAGTAAAGGGGCTTCAAATCCGTGTAGTAGCTATGAAGTCAGTGCCTCTTACCAGGACAGTGCCATGAAGAAAGCCATGTTACTAGGTGCACTTTTCCCACATGCAACCTTCTTTGCCAGCTCCATTTCCTGCTCTATGATGCATCACATGGTTCTTACACGTGGGCTCAAAATAAAAACAGGAGACCTGCAGATTTCTTATCATACTGTAGAAACGTCAGTTTTTCTCAATGTTTTGGTATCTCACTGGGAAAAAAAAAATGTTCTTTGTTGGAGACTTGAGTTAATTAGGATTTGCATTTGGAGTTGATAAACATGAGTCCTATTGAAGTTAATAAAAATTTTCCTGATTTTGGAATCAGAAAATCTTCTGTATCTGGGTCACACAGCACAAACAGATCATTGTGGACATATTATGCAGTATGACAAGGTATGTGTTTCTGACCTGCTTGGGCTAGCAGTTGCAACTTGCTGCCTGACTAGCTTCTATCAAGTTTGAATTTACCATATTCATAGATCTGAAAAGCAATTTTGGAAAATTATTCATGTATTCATATAAGGGAAGAAGACCCTTCAGACCTGATATTAAACAAATCCTTTGAAATTAAAGGACTATAGGCAAAAAAGAAAAGGCGGGAGAACTAGGAAGTGAAAGGGTTTGGAAAAAAAGTGAGAAGGGAAACTAACAAAGATTAACATCTAATACAAGCTATCTATATCTATTCATATTGTATTCTGCTTGTTCTAAGCTACCCACTGAGCCCAGAGTGAATTGCCTCACACTTGCACATCTTTTCTTCTCTACTCTCAACTGTTTTTTGACTGCATTGCAGACATTGCAAATAATCTTAATTGGGAATATTTATATGAATACAGACTGCTGGACTCTACTCAAGATTCCTAGAATGAGTTTATTAATAAATGAATGAATCATAGAATAGAAGAGGGAACATGCTCATTTAAGCAACTGCATTGCCAGGGATGGACAGCAATATTTAATTTCTGGGCTTATATTAGAAATTAGGATCAGCCAGGATCAGAGAAATGCTTGGGGTTTTGGGGGGGGGTTTTTTTGTTCGTTTGTTTGTTTAAATAGAAGTCTATGATCTGACATTTATTTTAGTATTTTAAAGTAATAAAGGAAGATAAATACTATAAGAATTTGATGTATTCTGCATAGGGGACAAGAGTATTATATATGCATTACTGATTAGGTTTTTTTGTGAGACCTTGCCTGCTGGCTCATTTGATAGCTTCCTTTTTTTAGTTTCATTTGCTTTGTGTTGGGCAAGTCACATAAATTTTTTCCCAAAATTGTTTCTTTTCTCTTCACTGATATTCCCTGCCATCCATTGTTTTGTTTACGTATTTCTGCACTCCCTGGGAGTCGGATTTTCTGTTTGTGTTTGTGCAGCAACTTGTGCAGTACATACGTGATGATCCAGTTGTGGCCTCTATGTTCCATTATGCTGCTATCATCACATGCTTTCTTTTAACATAAAATCATAGTTGTCTTATGGAGATTTTAGGCCAATAAATAAATTGTTTGGAGAGCACGTCAATGCCAAGATGGAAAAAAGTTGTGGAGATGTATAATATTTGTGTGCATTATTTTGTTGCAAGCATCAGTTTTGGTACTGAAAGTAGATAAGGTGTGTAATTAATTGATTTTCTCTGTGTGTTGCCCGTTACTTTAAAGAATCATCTAGAAATTAATTTTCCTGAGTTTTCATATCAAGTCTCTGACGTGGAGTTATATATTACCAGTTTAATTCTATGCTTCCATTTTTTGTTCTTTAATTAAAGTCATAATGACAAAAGTTACAGCTTTAATTCATCTGGTGTATTGTTATAATAGTGTCACTACCAAAGTAATGCGGAAAAGTGTCCTCTCTTTCACGACAGCAGTTTTTTCCTAATACTACAGATCGGTGTGAAATGAATATTTAATTTCATTTTCTGTAACCGATAATATCTTTGTCCTAATCTGAACGAAGGTATTTTGCTTTTGTGAACTGTTAAAGTGTTAACCCCTTGATAGGGAAACTATTTCAGTTTTGTATAGAGACAGAGTATTGAGCATCTGCTATAATGGTGAAGACTTAAAATACATTGAGAGCAAAAAGAGGAAATTGTAGAGGGATGTGTCAGTGAAAGAGTGTCAGTGAAAGACCCTAGTGACTGAGTGTAGTTACATTTTGTTTTATCAAAATAAAAAATGTATTTCTATTCATGTGGTAGAATAGCATATGGTAGGTTTCCATTACTGTAAAACTGAATGCTCTTTCTAATCACCTTCTTCATAAAAGACTATGTGCAATGAGAATTTGGCTTATAACCAGCTTATGAGAGTATATTGGAAGCATTTGAACATGATGGCTAAGACTCATCATTTGCCGTGATAATGTGGAGACAGCCATCTGGTGGCATAGTTCCTAAAGTGGCATAACGCCCTTCCCTAGATACTAGATTTGTTAAGAGTGAGTTCTGGTCACCTAATGCAACAATTTATCACATGCAGATTATTTCTGTTCTGCTAGCAATAGGGGGGGGGGAGGAGAGAAATACTTATTTGCATAATTACAAGCAACTGAGATCTGACATTTGACCAAATGACTTTCATAAGAAGAAGAAGTAAAAGCTGTTTAATCTAGTGTGGAAAATCGGATGCTTATAGTTTCGTCATGCTTAGTTTTTTACCTGTAATGCTGCATAGTCAGACAGTAAACATTGTGCTAAATTCATGCTATGCATCATTTTGTACATAGTCAGAAAACTTAGATTTACATTTTTGTATGTTAACGTAAACAGTAGAAACTCTCAAAAGGAAAGATAGTTGGGTGAAGATGACATTACATTGTTAACTCTTCCTGGTTTGCTTTGATAATGTGCCAAAAAACTTAATGATGTTTGTTTGAAACTTGAGAAAACTAGAACAGCTGCCTTAGAGAAGATACATTTTTTAAAAGTTATTGAAGTATGCCACTACTATGTATGTTAAATATTAAGATCTCAGTGTTGTTTATAAGCACGTAAAAAAAAATCCCAGCACTTACTGCAAGAGTATGGTGCACTATGGTTTCGCATTGTGTCCTGAAGGGCAGCACACCAGGGCTTTGTAAGACAACAGGGAACTGACGTTTCAAGCTGAAGCTTGTCAGAGACCTATCTTGTAGATTTTTGGACTATACATACAATTTACATTTGAAACTGCAGTGACATGTAATGGAGTAGACATTAAAACTAGTCTCTAAGGAACTCTATGATTTGAAATAAAAGAGTATTTACAGGGAAAAAGCATTAGTTCCACATTATTTAAAATATGTGCTAGGCTTTGTTTTTGGTGGGCCTAAAGCAGAACATAAGTCATAGACACCCTCAGACTGGAAAAAAATTTCACTTGTAAACTATGACTAGTTTTCATTGGTGCTGCTGAACTTCAATTTCAGCCAGAATCATGACTGTGGGAATGATTCTGCACAGGCTGAAGCATCCCCTGGGTTTGCTGTATTTTTTGTGGCCAGGGGAAAAAATGGGGTGGGGTTGGTCAAACTTAGTATGTTGTTATTCCTTGAAAAAACTTTCCCTTCTCTGATGTACATGCCACTTCTAGAATGGCTTTTGTTAGCAAAGCAAGCACAGGTTCTCACCTGGTAGATAAGTTATTATTTACTTGGCAATTTTTGTTCTCCCTGTTAACATTTGGCTATCTCCTTAACATCTAGCTCCTGAGAGATGAAACCAATACTTCTTATGTCGACCTAATTGCGGAAATGACGCTGTATCCGAGACTAATGCAAATAATTGTCTGTTCCTGTTCTTTCTTTCTAACTGGTCTGTGGTAGTGGTTCCCCAGGGATAGAGGTGTAGAGGGAGGGAAAGATGGGAACAGCATTCCTGCAACTTCACATCCACCAAAGGGACGCATACGGGCAGGGAAGCAGAATTGCTATACCTTCCCAGATATATGAGTTGTTCTAGACTCCTCCCATTACCATTATCCAAAATTGCCCTTTAAGAATTGTGAGAGTTCAACCACTTCCCCCCCCGCCCCTTTTTTCATGTTGGACACCCTTAAAGGAAAGGTTTCCTTAAAGGAAACCCTTTTAAATTACAGTTATGTGGCTTGATTGAGATGGGGTCAAATTAAATGGGTCCTTACTGCCTTGAAAAAGAACTTACATGAAAATAACTCAAGGATTTATTTGTGTTTCCTTATAGGTGGCATTAAGTGTCCTGTCTGCAGCTTTGTGTACGGTACAAAATGGGAGTTCAACAGACATCTTAAAAACAAGCATGGAATGAAGCTAGTGGAACATGATGGGGAGACCAAGTGGGAGGTAAAGCAAAGTTGCCATGGCTTTGGCCCTAAGATTTTAAAAAATTCTAAGGAGAAAAGTAAGGATAAGAATAAGAAGTATTCAAAAATGTGTTCTTGACTTTATACAAGATCAGGAGATCATGTGATCTCATCTCCATTTTGAATGCATACATTGCTATGACTGTTAAGCTTGACTGCTTTAATATCTGGTAGGATTAACAACATTGTAAGTGCTTATTTCTGCATTTTAGGGCTCTAGTCCTCTATTTGCAGCAGAAAGGGTGAACGTTTTAGCAAAAAAATGTGAAATTGAAAAACTTACTTCATTTTGTTATATGATAAATGTTCACTGGTGTTAACTGCAAGATCCTCAAAGCTGCAAACTTATGTTGAATTAATGAAGGAAGCTTATGTCTTGGTCCAGAAAAGGTTAGAATCTAGAAAACTGAATTTGTGAATTGATCAGCTAAAAAAATGGTACTGTTGTAGAGTAAGTCTTCTGTATTTTTTTCTGTGTTTCCAGCTTCATTCCAAAGTATAAGGAAATCACAGTATCACTAAGATCACACCTTAAAAAATTTAAGTTAGACCTAAGAAGCTGGGTTAGAAAAAAACCAAACCAACAACCTGAATTTTCTCAGTTTGGGGTGGGGTAGGGCAGCTACCTTGAGAGGGCTTACCCTTTCAAGCTTTCCTTTGCTGTCATATGCGTAACTATTTGTTTTAAAATGAAAACTGTTACTCTTATAGAGCAGAGCTGACTGTAGATTCAGAAGCTATGGGAAAACCACAGAGCTATCTAGACACTTTTATTTTAAAAATTACAGTTGGCAAGCTGAGTCTTTTCCACTGCCTGAGTAGGGTATTGTTGGTGTCCAATGAGAGGAAAAAGCCAGAAGTCAACTGCAGTTGGCTGACCTCCACAGTTTAAAACCTGTTCTGCTAAATTTCAGGCAGTCTAGCCCCCGTTATAAATCTAATGCCTGATTTGGAAGAGCCGTCCTGCAGTTCTTGTTTAACAGTTTTTGAGTATCCACAGATAGAATGTTAAGTCCTTGAAAAATACCAGAGTAAGTTCTATATGGACAGTTATTCAAAGAAGACAGGGCAAGCATTTTAAAATGTAGTCCTTCAAAGTCTTGTATCCACATGAATTTCACAAATGATTCTCTGTACACTCTCCCAGTAGATGCCCAAACCTGAAAAAATAAGAGGACATTGAGGATGCAAGCGTGTCTCTGCTGCTGAAACGGCTATAAATAAAAAAGTCCCATCAGAGCAGGAATACATATTGACAGCTTGTCTTGAAAAAACTTCGCTATGGAAAGGATAATTTTTCTAAAACAAAATGCCATTTTCAAACTTCAGAGGCATTTTACCAGATCTGCAAGGACATGCATTGTAAACTAATTTTGCCCAAAAGGTCTTTACTAGACCCTGATACAATAGAAGTCTGTTGTTAGGTGTAACAAAAATGAAGTCAAGATAGTTTAGCATGCTTAAAACAACTCCTGAAGTAGAATCTAGAAGAAAACTATGGGATGATACCCCGACTCCCACGTAATACTCTTCTTGATTCTGTTTCACCCAGTATTTCTGTAACTCTTGTTACAATATTTGTTGTCCAAAACTCATTCCTTTAAACTTAGAATTTTCATTGTTCTCTAAATTGCTAAAATGAGAGGGAGATTATTCATGCCTTGTCTGGGTTTTGTTTTCAAGTTAACTGCTGAAGTTTCTGAAGAAGCATCCACTCAGTATCTCCAGATCACAGAGGCTGGAGAAGATGTTCAAGGCACTCAAGCTGCTGTAGCTGCATTACAGAACCTTAGATATACTTCTGAGAATGGTAAGTTACCTTTTTTAGGTTGGAACACAAAATGTATCTTTTTTCATAAATACCTAATTCTTTTGAGTATACTGGGCAATATATGATCTCCTGTGAAACTATTAAAAATTACGAAATTTGTCATCCAGAACTTACTTTTGGGGGGTTATATTTTTCTTTGAGGATAAAAAATGAGAAATGACCATTCTTTATGAATTTCTATATCCTTAAGTCATTAATACTTATCACACTCTGGTTTGCACTTTATTATTCGGTGTGTGGAATTTCCTGCCTGTGTTATTAAATATATTGTGAAATCAGCTATCTTGGCAGTGTAGATGGTGTGTATCTAATGGCAATTCTCTAGCTATTATTTTTCTTCCTGCTTAAGTCAGCCAGACTGCAGAAGTGACACAGTGGAATAGCTCATTTACCGTGTTCCCAGGACAGTGCTAACAAACTTAGTTCTGATGGTACACAAAACTAAGTAAGCTATTCTGTATCAGATTGAGGAAGAACAAGAGTGGGATTAGATAATGATTGCTAAGTGGGAAATAACAAAAACTGGAAGAAAAGAAAAAATGTCCAGGTTTCTGAGAGTGTTAAAACATCAGAGACTAGGGTAGGTGTTCATATGTTTTTTTATATATATAAATAAATGCGTTGGTTATCAGAAGATAGCGTTTTACAATTGTTTACCATTGTGGTCTTTATAGTTCATAATACAGATACATTTCAAAACCTGCCATTTTTAATGTAATTTCCAAGCTTGTTGCAATTAAATTATGTTACTGACAATTTCTGTATATTATTTTATTTTAATGACTGGGAATTCTGAATGAGTAAAAACCTCTTGAGAACTTTTCTTAAGCTTTTATACATTTAAATTAAAATAAACATGATCATGGAATATGCTGTACATAACAGTTTTGATTTTAAGTGTGAGGCTGTAGTTTTCACAGTAGAGTGATTTGCTTTGTAGTGCATCCAACTTCAGATACTCTTCTAGCATATTCCCTCTAGGTATGAAAAACAGTAGCATCTTGTCTAAAGGCAGTTATATAGAAAAAAACCTAAAGCAAGCAAACATTTTTCAGTACCCAGCTAAACTTGTTTCTTACGTAGATAACAAAATATAACTACTTTCTGTTTGAAATGAAATTATCTGACCTAGATCCCCATCACAGTATCGACCTCAGTTTGAAAGGGTTTGGGGTTAAGAGATGAGCTTTATTCTATTTACTGTCTCTTTCCTAGTTCCAACAGTGATTACAGCAAATACAAGGCAGCTTTAACATGACCCTGACAGTTTCTTTCCCTTTCTGACATATCCCTCATGCTGACACTGGGCATGTGGGAATGGTGGGCTACAGGAGGGGAATTCATATTCCTGCATAACAAAAAACATTTTTCAACATGCAAATCTTTTTTTTTCCACACTTTGGGAGAAGTGAGACTACAACTATGTGGGGGTTTTTTTGTAAACTTGCCTTTCCTTTGGCAGGGCTACACACATCAAGAGGATTTAAAAAAAAAGGGCAAACATGTTCTGATCCCATGCTTATAAAATGATAAGCATGAGCTCTTTCAAGCAATTAACTTTTCCCTTTAGCACGTTAGTGATAACAGTACTTCTTTTAGGTTGAAGGGTATTGCAGATGGCTGGACAGATCATAAACACAGGTTTGTAATATACCAAATAGCTGTTGTGGTTATAGGTATAGAGTTCAGGTTCTGTTTAAGCTGAATGTCTGGCAAATACACATATGGATTTGTAAAGTCTGCAGCTTCCTAATTTACAGTTACTGCTATGAGTTGTACCTGTTGTTTGTTTATTCAATGTATTCTTTTAGATCTCTTTCAAATAGGCATAAAAATGATCAGTGTGGCTTCACTTGCTGATTCATGCATTCCTTGGGCAAATTTGTTTTGTGAATCCTTTCCTGCCATAGATCTATTATTAAAGTGTCATGTTATTGAGCTATTTGAAATTTATAAACAGCGCTGTGAGTCAGGGTTAAGGCAGGGGGGAAAGAGTGCCCGTAGCACTTAGATTCACATACCCTTAGAGTTGTTTTACTGTAATGATCTTATGGTTACTGTCTTTCTGATAAGGTGAAAGACTTGATCCAACAGCTGTAAACATCCTGCAGCAAATCATTGAGTTGGGTTCGGAAACCCATGATGCCACTGCAGTTGCTTCTGTAGTTACCATGGCACCTGGCACTGTGACAGTGGTAAAGCAGGTAAGAGCTCTTTTCTTCTCTAAAACAGCTATATTTAATTTTCATATATTTATTGTGAAATTAGTATTATTTTGCAAGAGCTAAATTTTGAATGACTGTGCAAGACACATACAGAATTTTTCCTAATGTTTTACTACATATTGTGTGTATGTGTGTTTATATGCCCACACACATACATGTTTATACATATATACACATAGATGTTTATACATATAAAAATGCATACATTTTTGCATGTATATAAAATATGAGTGAACAAATGCACATATATATGTACGTGTGTGTGTGTGAAAATACAGCTTTTTTCTAGTAGGTGTTTTCAGGCTTTTTAAAATAACACACCTGCATCGTGCATCGGCGCTTAGTTCCATTGTCATCTAAAAGAATCAGGAGGTCTTTGGCACAACATTCATCCGGATACAGAAGAGCATGAAAGGGCATGAAAGGGCATTGCTATTGCAGAACTGTGCATGCTCTGCAACCGTAGTGCTGTAGGACCGTACCCAAAGATGAGCCATTGTCGTTAGTCTGTACAGTGCTGTCCCGTGGCTGAAGTTTGACAGACTTGTGGCGTCCTGAAGTCATGTACCCTGGGACAAGTGAGACTACTCCTCAGTCTGAGTTCACGCTGCCTTTCTAGTGAGGGCTGTAACACAAGTGATCTGCAGGCGCAGAACAGCTCCGAGAAGAATATTGCAGGAGCTCCTTACAGCAGTTGCTTATGTGAGACAAAAGTCAGTGTGGCCACCCACATTTGAGATAAATAAAGAAAAATTCAATTGACTTGTAGTTGGTTGAAAAGATCTGTAATTAATTTTGTTGTTACCAGGGAAATTGTGCAAGACTAGAAGATACAGATCAATATTAAAAAAAAAAAAGTGTAAGATTGATTGTTAATTTCAGGCTTTTGCATGAGTTCTCTTTCCAGAAAAATCATAGAATCATAGAATCATAGAATCATTGAGGTTGGAAAAGACCTCTAAGATCATCGAGTCCAACCGTCAACCCAACACCA
>NW_008795922.1:340118-346531 GCF_000699145.1 Aptenodytes forsteri | reverse complement strand
GTCTGGGTCGCCACATTCCTTCTGGCGACGGCTTTCGGCCGAGTGGAAACCATAGCCGGTCCTCTTCTCGGAAGCCAATGATTACCAGTTGAGTTGGCCTCTAGAGCCGGGAGCGGAGCTGCGCCCCGCTCGCTCGCCTTCCCTGCACGCCCTGCCTGCGCGAACTGCCGCGCAAACTGCCGCGCCACGCCCTTCTGACGTGCCACGTCCTGTTTGCCCGCCCTGTTCGCCGCGCTCCGGGTAGATTCAACTGATAATTAAGTGACATAATTTGTGGTAGGCAATATAGTTCCTCTTAAAATGAGATAAACCTTATAAGATATTGGTAGAAGTAACTTTAATGTATGTATATTTTTCTTGAAGTTTGGTACTGCACAGTTTTTGCTAAAAATATTTGCAACGTACAGTATTACTAAAGCACTTCAGAAATTAAGAATTATAAGATACACAAAATCAGCAAGTAAAAGGAAATAATTTTCAATTTGAGGTGGCTATTGAGTGCAAACATCAAGACTTCTGCTCAGCATTTCTTCCTCATAAGTGGCTGCTGCCTTTGTTGCTGACATTTTACGTTTCTCCTCACAGTGTTCTCCAAGCTCCTGCTGTTCCTCCTGTTTCATCATACCTCTCTGCTTATCCCTTTTCCCAGTCTGTTCATTGATTCACTGGGGTCTCTGCACTCAATGTGGTTGATAGGTGAGGGAAAGACAGTACTTGAGAAGTCTTAAATTCCTGAAGAGTTTAAGTAACTCCTTTTATTTAAATGAACCAAAACTCTGATTATTCTGAGTGCTAGAACTAACTTTTGAGTTAAGTATTTTTTTGTAGTGTTATGAACGATGAATTCATGAGAGCTCCATAGAAGTGGGAAGTCCTTGGTCTGTGAAGGCGGTATTTGGATAATTCCTAAACTTGCTGCCCAAATGTCAGGGAGACAAGGCAGAATTTCAAGACAAAGCATTTTGAGATGTTCCTTTGCAATACTTAACAGGTATTTTGATTAGAAACCATGTAAGAGTTTTGGGGTTTTTTGAAGAATAACAGATCCAAATTTGGAAACTAAATTCAGTCATTAAGAGAAGAGACATTTTAGTCCTATTATGTGCAAGTTTCAAAACAACCTTAACAGTAGAGTCACTGCCAACATGCACGCTGTGCTATCCAAATGACCTATTTAAGGGTTGAATGCAGTATTAGCCATTGGTGTTTGTCTATGCTGTCTGTCAATATTACTGAACCCTGTTCTTCCCTTAAAAATGCATCTTTTAAGGCCCTTCTTCTAAAAGCATAGGAGAAAGTGACTGTTGAAGTAGCAGCTGCCAAGGAGAAACTACATTTTGATATTTGAATGTTAAACTTTAAAAATACATAAATAAAAAAATTCAGTGATTCTTCCTCCTCCAAGTATTAAATCTGATCAATGTCTGATTCATCTTAAAATCTATCATCTTCCTTGTTAGACCGTCCGAATTTGTGGATAGATTTTTGTAAGTAAATGTTTATATTCCAAATTAATTTTCTCCCTCACGTCTTAATCTGTATTTCTAGCCTTTTGAGTTTACAAGCTGCTAAGCATTGATTACTCCTTTTTCCTTTGCCTTGTATACATCAGTGACTCTCACTGGTCTGATGTCAAACTGTTAGAAACTCCACTCCTATATCAAATCAAATATTGAATTCTCAGAGCACAGAATCTCTTTGCTGCTTTTCTTTTTTGTCCCACCCCCCCCCTTTAAAGTCTTGTTAATATAAAATGCCTTTTTTCCCCTAACTTGAAGTTGCACAGAAGCAAAATCAGTGAAGAATGTAAGTACATCTCAAGCTGAGTGATCTTGTGCTACCCCTGTTTACGCTGGATTTTACTAATGCCTTACTTTGATGCTCGAAGCACCATTCCTCTATTAAAATGCGTGTACTGGAATGCCTATTCATTTCTTTCTCTGGTAGCCTCAGTGACTTTTCACGTTATGTGTGCAGAAGTGTGCAGATCTGTGATTTCCCAGGGGAGGATCAGGTAGCAGTACGCCTGCTGACAGCAGACTGACTGCTTAGTTACCTTTAGTTGGGCTTTATGGTAGAGGAAGGACCAAGGGAGGTCTGTAGATGATGACGATGATGATGATTTCTCTTAAATTTCTCCCCTTCATTTTTCTCTTTTAATTTTCTATATAAATTAGTGTTTTATCAAGTTCTGTTTATACAGCTTTAGTTAGTTTCCAGTTCTTGTCTTCCCACCAGAAGATTGCTTCAGAATTACAGCTACACCCATTTTTAATTTGATGGAAAGAAGTCTTTAAATGTTATTAACGTGACTGTAATCCTCTCCTATTCAGAATTGTCAGCTTTTCTTTTTTTCTTCATTACTGAGTTGCTTTCTGTGGGGTATCACTCATTTGTATGTACGACTTTGTCAGGTTTTAATTATGCTGAGTTCCTAATTGTTAACCTTGAAGTGATCTTAAGACATGTTCATATTTCACTTTCCTACTGGAAAATTTATTCCACACTTTCTTCTGTGACCTTCAGCTTCTCTTGTGGATTGTGAGACAAAAAATTCATTCAGGGTGTCAGCAATATATCAGCATCATCTGTCACTGAATTTCCACTCTTGTTCTTTAATGGCCTCACTGAGTCCTTGCTTAGCAGCTTGGTTCCATTTTTTTCCTTAACAACATTTATTGTAGTTGTTCTGATTTTTATGCTGTTATGTTGGGTTTTTTCTTTTTCTCTAAAGACATACATTATCTAGTTTTTTCATCAGTTCTTACCTTCATATCTCATTTTTAGCTAGCCCTTGCAAGTTGCCTTCATATTTCTATATTTGCACCAAGAAATTTCTATTAAATCCTAAATTATTAGAACGTTTTAAAAGGATTTTTTGCTGTAAATGTTACACTGTATTGTTGCTATCTTTGTCTCCCATTTCCTCCCTGGAACTTTCTCCCACAGCTGTCCTCTTCCTTACTTTTCGTCCATGAAAGTGCCATTTACACTTGATCCTTAAAATTATGTGTGAATCCAGATGTATCTATCAGTAATGCTGCCATCTTCATGCTTTAGCACTTCCCCTAACCTGTGTGCTCAGATACCTTCGGTGTGCAGTGCTTGTACTGTTTCAGGTTAATGCAAGACTTTTGTCTGCAGAAACAAACCCTGCCTTTATCCATAAGTCGTTTTCAGCATATTGCAAGATGTCCCGTGTATTAACTAGATCTGACTGGTATATTTTTAAAGTTGTTTTCTACTGAGTCACAAGACAGAAAGGATACCATGTTTGAGGTGTTCTTCTATTAAATTCTTGTTCTAGTTTGCATGTAGTCTTATTGCAAGTATCTTAAATCATGAGTGCACATTATAATGGAGGTGAAATCAAGACCAGATTGTCTGTTCAAAGCCCCCAGCTCCTGAATTGGGTGTTGAGAAGAAAAAAAATTCATTTCTGACTTCAGAAACTTTATATTTTTTGTTCATAGGAATGATTTTATAAAAGAAAACACTTTGACAACATAGCAATAACCAATCCCAGCCTGAATCGGGATTCAGCTTACGATTTTAAACCCAAAAAATGCAAAGTTAGCCCTATTTAGCTTGGATTATGATTGGGAAATAGGAATCGTTGTTGGCTCTGATAGTGTCATGTGTATGAGGCCTTTCAAAGGTTGTATCTAGAGCCCGAAATGACTTTAGCTCATTCTTGTAGTATACTAACCTGTTATCAAAGTTAAACTTTTTCTGCTATCTAATTTGGGAAAAATCTTGTTGCGTGACAGCTATGAAAACATACAGCTGCTAAGGAACATAATACACACCAAGTGCCCAAGAGAAAAAGTTAATAATGTGAAGTTTTACTAGTATGATCTGAGATTGGCAAAAATCCACACTGAAGCTTTGATCACAGCACGGCAGGATAAGTGTATCCTTGTCAGTTTGAGTCCTTTTCAGTTACTAGTGATCCGGTCTGGATCTCTTTTTGACAGAGCTAATGAAGGTATTTCTTTATGGCGTGATATTTGAGTTGTTCTGCACTGCTTAAAGACAAAAAAAAGTAACAAGGTGGGGAAAAGGTGAGAGCAGAGAGTGCTAAGTTTGAAGAATAACTAGGAAAGAGGCTAATAAATGCTTAGAAAAGGCAGGAAATATTGTTCATTTTGGATGATAAACACAGACAAGAAATTGGGGAGAAAGCAGTTTTGTGGGAACAGAGCACATAGCAAGGTGGAGGGACTGGAAATGTAAAACAAGTCACTTTACTTTCTGCACATTTGACTCCCTGTGTCCTATTATAGATATACTTTTGCCCTCATGCCTTAGGGTGGAGATGGATTCATTTGGGTTTTTGTTTATTTTGCTAGCAGAGGCTGTTCAGTCCATTATTTATATAGGTGGACTATTTTCCTAGCTCACGTGCTGAATATAAAGGCAGGATTGGTGAATGAGCAGTCATGCCAGTATCACAGCCACCCTTGATTTACAGTGTCTGCAGGTCTGTGTTCAGAGACTTGTTTTTCACACAATACATCTGTATGTAGATTAGAACAGAGAGAGAGTGTTTAACTACAAACTGCCTTGATGTATAGTTATTTCTTTCAGTTAGCATATACATAAAATAAGGATATTAATTGATCCTGAAGAAGTTGTTTCTTCCAAGTTAAACATTTGTTTGATTTAAATACTGTGAAGAAACATTTCCCTCAGAAATGAGCACTCCTGTTATCTTTTTTTTTGCAGAGGGGACTCTTTCAGTGTGTAGTGTCTGTAAGTTATTCTCCAGTGAGACAAGATTCAAAGTGCATTTTCTTGGTTTCACAATATGAACATCCTTGAAAGTTTATTTCCTGAGTCCCTCACTGCACTGACCAGAACATCAGAAGAGTTTCCCCTTCTTTGTCTGTGTCCAT
Source organism: Aptenodytes forsteri (assembly GCF_000699145.1). NCBI lineage: Eukaryota > Metazoa > Chordata > Aves > Sphenisciformes > Spheniscidae > Aptenodytes > Aptenodytes forsteri. Next base: position 341,633 of record NW_008795922.1, on the reverse strand, counting down.
CAGCTCTAGTTTTTGTTACAGTTGTTGCTCTTCCATTTCCAGTGCTTGTTAGCAGGAATGTGTAATGGTAGCAAGATACTTTCTGTTTTAATTAATTTATTTTTTGTAAATGCAGTGTAGTACTTGTACCAGATCTCTTTGAAACAAAAGGTAGAAACTATGTCCAAATTTGAATTTTTCTTTTTGCCTCAAATTACTGAACCAGAGCAGTAGATTTTTGGATTCCTAGTCTCAACCAAATTTTTAAATCGGTATACTATAGTAACCAGTTAAATTTGGTTGCATCTTACCTGTTTTTCGGACTTTTTTCATTTAGATAGGTAGACAAATGTGCTGCTACTTTGCCATGTTTAGGCCTGTAATATGTTTTATGTGTCATACTGGACCAGACATTATTGTCCTGATGTGAGAAACTCATCAGCAGATGATTGTGCAAAGCTTTAAATCTTTCCCTCAATATTATTTTTCCTGTCTGAACAAGCCACTGAGATCCCTCTTCATTCAGAGCAAATCCTGACTGCCTCGTATACAGAGAACTGCTAGAGAGCAGAGCAGTAGTCTTTGTTCTAACAAAACAAAACCAACACCTCAAAAAAACAACTAACCTATGCCCATGGTCTTGTTCACCATGTCAACTCCCTGTTCTTTTCCTTAATTTCTAATTCTTCTGAACAATATATCTGGGTGAGGACTGCAAACAGACATTTTTATGCCACCTTACTTGTAGCACATTAGCATGTAAAAGCTTTAGTCAAAAATCCAGAGCTTCACATACTAAGTAATACACAGGCATTTGACTTGCATTATCTTTGTTTGCAAAATTACATTGCCACTCTAGACAATCTTCTCCTGTCCCAAGTAAATGATTGCATCTATCCTCTAAAGTTTTCCTGTTGCTCTAGAGCCATCACTTCAAACTCACTCTGAAGATGGCTAAGAAGATTGTATTAATCACTAATCATTATTATTAATCACTAAGATGATTATATCAGTCTTTCTGCCCAACTGTTCATCAGTAGTCCACTTTCTTTTTCAACACTATGGGATGTAAGTCTGTCCTGTTATTCAAGCCAGAAAGCTGATGTCCTCTTCAGGTAGGATTCTTGGGTCTTGCATGCAGGTGCTTAGCTAAACAGTGCTGACTTGTTTTGCATGACGACTTTTATATGGTCTCTTATTTCAACCACTTAGCTAAAATGGTTGTCCAAGCCATCATTATTTTATGTAACAGTTAACTCTGATAAGTCTTTTTTCTGACATTCGCAGATGATGTTTTTCCCCTTTGTCGTGGTTTAACCTCAGTCGGCAACTGAGCACCACACAGCCGCTCACTCACTATTCCCCCCCGGTGGGGTGGGGGAGAGAATTGGAAGAGTAGAAGTGAGAAAAAACTCGTGGGTTGAGATAAAAACAGTTTAATAATTGAAATAAAATAATAATAACAATAATGTAGTAGTAGTAGTAATAATAATAATAATAATAATACACAAAGCAAGTGATGCACAGTGCAATTGC